>NC_092049.1:1176825-1313528 GCF_003086295.3 Arachis hypogaea | reverse complement strand
TTCTTGTGAGGAGACCCTATTATCTAACTATGTGCACTTCTTCTTACAGTAGTATATTTTTTTTTCTCTTAAAAATATTGTAATTTCATGTCAAACTAATGAATTCTGGTGGCGGACTACTAGGTGTGAAGATGATTCCCTTCCAAGTATAAAGTGGGTTCTTGACCTTGCAAAAGCAGCTGTATTAAGGCATGGGGTGCGTGGACTTGTGATTGATCCTTATAATGAGCTTGATCATCAACGACCTTCGAACCAGTAATTCTCCAATTCTGAATATGGAAATTTGTTTAGCTATGTCTATGTTTTTTATATATGACTTCATCTTCTATCAATTAAATATTTGATTTCATCATCGATACACCTTTTCTCTTATTTTTTGCGAGGGGTAAACAAGGAACAAGAAGTTATAGTCTTTTATGTTTTTCTTTTAGTTTTTTATTTTTAATTTTTTTCATCATATATAATTACAGTTTATGAAAAGAGAAGTGTTATTGACTTCCCACCTGTGTATGCGTTGTAAATATACACACTTGAAAGATAGGATGATAACTACCTAATCCTACAGCAGATAAGATATGAGATAAGCATCATCAGTAGTTATAATATCTTATAACAGATTACGAAAACCTTTTCACTCAAGCTAAAGCTTAGTAATCTATCTTTAAGCATGTTACAAAATAGCTCAAAATAGCAAGAAAAGACACCAGAATTCAGCAACATTTTAAAGCAAGTAACAAGACGAGATAACTAGCTAGAAAATGGGGCCATACGACTGCTGAAAATTTATTTAGGACCATACAGAACTGCTGGAATTTGAACCATGGTTATATGGTACTGCCGGATGTTGAACTGGGGCAGCATGGGACTGCCATATAACGAGCCATATGTTTTCTATTTGAGTGAATACATAGCCAAGCAATGAGACTGAAGTTTGCTGGACCAGAAGACTAAGAAAAAGAGACTGGGCAGTATTTTCTTTTTATTATCCGAGACTGGGCACCATGAATTGATGTCTGCTGGACTAAAATTTATGCCCAAATCTCACTTTTAATGAGCACTATTACACATGATAGATGCTTATTTCTGACGTGAATAAAACCAATGTCACCCCTTGCTTTGTTACTCTGATCATTCTTTCTCTTGTACCTCAATGTTGTCCATACGGAGAATATCTAATTGCTGTTGATTTTCTGTTGCAACTTGCAGGACTGAAACTGAATATGTAAGTCAGATGCTTACCTTAATCAAACGTTTTGCCCAATTTCATGGATGCCATGTTTGGTTTGTTGCACATCCCAGGCAGGTTAGTAATATCAACATACAACTTCAACTTTTTCTTTTCTTTCTTCTTTTTTCTTTTAAATTTTATTTATTCACTCTATATGATATTCATATCTCATTTCTCATGTAATCTAATAGCTTCATAATTGGACTGGTGGTCCTCCTAATCTGTATGATATAAGTGGAAGTGCACACTTCATAAATAAGTGTGACAATGGAATTGTTATCCATCGTAATCGGGATCCAGAGGCTGGGCCAATTGATCAAGTTCAGGTGATTGTTTATAGCAAAATTGTGGATAGTTTAAGTTATCATTTAATATTCATATACTAAATAAAATAAGTATGTTCTACTATGCCTTTGTTTCAGGTGTGTGTTCGAAAGGTACGGAATAAGGTCGCTGGGACAGTAGGTGATGCCTTACTGTTGTATAATAGGTACAAAGATTATCCCTCTTGATCCTTTATTACTTTACTGCCATGCATTCTCCAATTGTTCAGTTAAACAAAGTTTCATCAACAGAGTACGTGATCAGGGATTATGATGAAGCCATACTTAAGTGCTTAGTCTGATATTGGTTTTACAATAAGTTTATAGTGGCAATGGGGTTACTCTATACCTTGTACCTTAAGTTCTTGTAAATTTAATGGCTCTAGTCAGCTTTTTCATCGCAGATAGCTTGTTTCTTGCTTTCTTAGTAACACCTCTGACTTCTTTTAACTTCTTTGGAATTAAGCACAGTATTGCTTTTTGAGAAGTTGAAATACTAATTCTCAGAGTACTAAAACCATCCAAATATCCTTTTCTTATTGCAAAGATCCTTTTCTTCCTATAATCTTTCATACCTACCTGCCCTTTCATCCCCACCATAAAAAGATAAATAAAAATAATCTATTTGGTTCTTGGGTTAATTCCTATAGTTTGTGTTTACTAAATAATTATTCTTATTATTATGTTGGGCAGGGTAACTGGCGAGTTCACGCCAGTTGATAAAAAGAGTAAGAAGTGAAACAAGTACGTCTTGAAATGATACCACCAATGGGACATGGCTATGGTGTGACATCTTATGCTTTGCAGAATTTGAATGTATTAACATGTAATTTTGACCAGATTAGGTTTTTGTATCTTAGGAATATATCTTAGAAATTTAATGTAGTTGTTATGCTTAATAGTTGTACAGTACAGATATAGATGGTTGTTACCGTTGTAATGACCATTGGATCCTGATTGAAAGAAGGGTTGAAGGGTAGTGCGGTTAGAGAAGATTGCAGTTCTCAATCCTATTAGAATTTTACTCAGACTACTAACCGGTTCTGTTTTCGAATGTTCTAAGACAAGTTCCCGGAATAATTCCCTGGTTGATATTATATTCATCTTGAGTAGTAGCCGTCATGCCAAAAGATGTGACTGAAGATAGAGCATGGTCAACGTTCCAAAATCCCAAACCTTTATATCTTGAAAGAAAACTTGTTTTCCAATGTAGTTTAAGAAAAATCATAGCTACAAAGACAGTTGCTGGGACTGGCAAGAACACACTGACCGATTATTTTTTAACTTAATGCAGATAACATGGGGGAATGTTTTAAGATTCATATAAACACTAAAGGGTAAAATGATTTCTTTGTTGGTACGTTTAATGTGAAATATTTTTAAAAAACTTACATCCAAAATTCAAGTGCTTAAAGGGTCTTGGCTAGCATTGAGAGTTAATGATTACTATCTTTGTCATTTGCTACAAATATATCAATTATTAAGAGTTAATCTTATTTCGTCAACTTTTATTACACATTGAAAAAAGTTAAGTAGGCATAATTGGTTTTAATTCACTAATTAAATTTAGTACAAAGTTAGTGTTAATAAAAATAAAATTAACTAATTGGTTTTAATTCACTAATTGAATTTAGTATATAGTTAGTCTTAATAAAAATAAGATCAACTAACAATTTTAAATTATTATTAAATTAATGACTCAAGATTACTTAATTCTTTAACCTCAAGTTAAGAAAGAAAAAATTTATTTTATAATCAAAATAAATATTTTATCAAATAGTTCATTATAACAATGTCAGATAAATAAAATTTTAGCTAAAAAATTAAATAAAATAAAAAATATATTTGTTAAGTCATTTACAATTTATTATAATAATAATAATAATAATAACAAATTAAAATTTAATAATTAAACCATATTTTAAAAATTAACTTAAGAACTGAAAAGATAGAAAAATATTATATTTTATTTTCCTCAAATTGTTAGTAAAAATATATTCATCCTATCGGGTCTATAAATGAATTAATAAATCCCCCACAAAATTTAATTGACATATATTATGATTGATAAAAAAAAATTATTATAGCTCAGTTTCAGTATTAATCATAAAATAAAAATTAAATTATATTGAAAATTGTTGCAGTTATTTCAAACTAGTTTCATTAGATACAGAAATTAAATAAGAGGAAGGAAGGAAAAGCAAAGCATCTTCTGCGGAAAGAAAAATGGAGAAGGCGTTGAGAGCTTACGCGGAGGTTCTTCGGCTGGTTCGGCGATTACCAAAGGAGTCGAGAGGTTACTACGCCAAGTACGCACGCGAGAACTTCGTGAATTACCGCGACGTCGATCCCTCTGATTCCACCACTCTCCATGACCTCTTCCAACGCACTTACAACCACTCCATTTGGCTCCTTCACAAGGTCTTTTCTTTTCCTCTCTCCCTTCAATCTTAATCTTTACTTACTCCATTTCATGGCCTCATCGTTCGTACGCAGTATTCCGTTGATGATTCTGCCGCCGATAAGCTCAAGCGGATTTGTTGCGGGTAATGCCACTATGTACCACTTTTGTGCCCTAATTTTTGTTGCTCACTTTGCGAATTCTTTAAATTTGTTGGACGAGAGTTGTGGCAATTTTGTTGTTAAAGGTAGCTGAAATTTGATTCACTTATGCTGTGTATCCAAGAACATGAATATTAACTTAAATGTGCATTTTGAATTCACTTTCTTTCTTCGATGGTATTGTTCTTTTTGTCCAAACAGAGCTTAAGATGTATGTTATTAGTTTCTTACAAGATGCCACCTATTTTCCTATTTATTGCTTGGTCGCCAACAGAACACATCCTTGTGTGATGCTTATCTGAAGTTGGGGACATGATTGTAAAATTGGATTAGTAGGCAAATTAATACCAATTCCGGTGGTATGGTCCCCAAGTATAAGTGTAATAATGCGTTACAAATTGAAGAGTTAACTATTCATAGAGCTACATGTGATGACTAAGAGCTAGCAGTAGATGCACTTAAAGATGCTTAATTATTCCCCGTGAAGCAGGAGGTGGCAGCATCTCCGTGACTTGGTTTGTGCCGAGAATTTCGCACGCCATGGAATTGGGGAGGATGTGTCCTTCTTTTGGTGTTATTTTGGAGAAATTGTATATTTGGGTGTGGTCTTGAAGCCTTGTTCTGCTGCAGCTTGAACCATTCATAAGCTGTTTGAATTTTCGGAGCTGTCACTGGATGATTGGATGGGGTGGAAATTAAGGAGTTGGAAGTGGTGAAATTGGAAGGTGAGCTTGTTATGCAAACAGCTCCTCGTACTATAAATACCGAAGAGCCTTTGATAGGTTGTTAATCTTGACAGACTGAAACCTCGAACCATTGACCGGGTTAGGGTTTTGGCTGGGCATTTCGGTTGTCTGTTTCTTGATTCTCTGATCTGGTCATCTATTTCGCTCCTCCTGTGCTCTCTATGCTGCACCTCGCCAGGGTGCTTGCCTCAGACAGACACCATTGAGCCTCTACACCGTGTCACCGCCATCTCTTTTAAGAGGGTTGTGCACTCCTGCTTCCTCCGGCTCGCCACACTTGCCTTCTGCAGGTAAGTGAGTTGAAATTCTATTTCCCAATTATTGTACATTCCGCATTTGCTGATTATTGGGTCGGAGTCTGAGTTGATAATTGTATTGATTATTGTGTTTCGTCCCCCTTCTAATTGTTGTTGTACATTATTTTTCTCTTCAATTTGTTGTTGGTTCTGTTGCTGTTGGAGTATCGTGCATTCTGTTCCTAATTTTTTCCAGCTAGGGACATAGTTTGTAGTCTATTTCTCTTCTATTTTGTAAATTTTTCTTTTTGTGACAGTTTGTAGTCTGCGTTTCTCTATATTTTTTTTTTCAAATAAATAAATTTAAGAGTCACTTTTGCAATCCGTCTTATGATTCTTCGAATTATTCTACACATTATGAATTTGCATCTTCCTTCTTAGTTCACTACCTTCGTTGTGGAGATTTTATTGTTATCTAGAACTCCACATGATCCCATAATCCCAATTGATGCTTGGATGAGAGTTAATGTTAGTGAGTTACAAAAAAATCTAGGATAATTATGTTTTGAGAACGGCTCTATTTTCAACAATGACAAAATCTAGGATTACAAAGTTTGTGCAAACTCTTATCTAAACATTATTTTCACTGTATCATGAAATGTGTCATTTCACTTTTGAGAGTCCTAGGTGTTATTGTTCACTGGGTATTTTGACAATTTTAAATGATTTCATCCCCTAAATCATATTATGAATTTTACTTTGGAATTGATTGTAACTTTCTCACTGGTTCATGAAATCCAACAAAAACATAAGTTCTTGCAAGTTATTTCCATGGTAAAAGTTTCTTGATGCTGCTACTATTGCAATAGTTGGTGCCAACATGATGCTTAGTGAACACTAAAATTGATATCAATTCGATCTTTGGACTTTGTTCTGCTGATCATGAAGCATAGCACTGGCATTTTTGCTAGTGTTTTATTCTGCCATTTTCATACATGGTGGCAAAAATTTCTTGTGCTTTTATTAGGTAGTGCAACTTTTTTAAGCTTATTTTGTTTTTAAAGAAAGTATTATGGCAATCTAACTTTCTTATTATAAAAAGAAGCTAAAGTAGCAAAAAACATCTTATCTATGCATGTAAATCTGGGAACTTAATTCACATATAGAGTTCTTGAATATTCAGTGGAACTTTTGTACATTTTTATAATTCATATGTAGAGTTCTTAGAGGTACTAGGTTTGTTTGAATTGTAGGACCTTCTCTATCCTTCGCGTGATTTTGACTACTTCATAATTTATTTAAACTCTTGGGTGATGCATTAAATTTAGCTAAATCTTTTTTAAGTTTATCTATATCCTTAAGATGAGTTTCACGATTCGAATGATGAATTTTGATCTTCACATTTTTGTTTACCAATAATATTTTCATTTTTCAAAATGTCAACATCTTTTTGAAGTTGCAAAACTTTTTTCTTTGATAAAGCAAATTATTTGACCATCTTTGTGAATTCTTGAAATAATTCATCATAAGATTCTTGTAACTCATAATAATAGTTAGAAAAATTTACGGTCTGAGGTTGGCTGTGAGATAGAAGTTTGCAACTTCGTCTTCATCATCTAAGGAGCTAAAGAAGCGTTGGCATTTTTTCATGAAATATATGCTTGTTGCTTCTTCTGTATCTTCTCTTTTTAATCATTTTGAATTTTCGAACAATTGGGTTTGATGTGTTCCTTCACTCTAAATTAGATTCATAGCATTTTGAATCCCTGTGTTTGCTTATTGGTTGTTTTGTTGAATTGACGTTTCTTAGAGAATTTGTTGAATTTTCACGATGATAGTACAAATTCTTGTTCATCGTCGTCTTCATCGTCCTTGAATGTTGAAGCTTTGAGTGCTAAGCTCCTCTTCTTTTCCTTTCCTTGTGATTTCTTAAAGAAGAGTAATCTGATGTGATAAGATTACCTCTTAATTAATCATAAGTGAGGTCTTCAAAATTCTTCTTTTCTTGAATAGCATTTACTTTGGAGTCCCACTGTGATGTTAGGCTCCTTAGTATCTTGCTAATTATGTCTCTTTCGAAAAGTTTTCATCAAAGCAAATTTAGATTTGTAACAATATTTGAAAATCTTTCAATCATATCTTCAATTTTCTCGTCATCCTTCATTTGAAATTTATATTCACGAACAAGTTGATCAATCTTGCATTGTTTGACGTGGCTTGTTCCTTCCTATGTAATACTTGTCTCGTATCTCTTTGGTCATTTCATGCGTTAAGATTTTCATGTAATCACTTTGAGTGATGGCGTATTGAAGATACATGATTACTTTCTGATTGAACTAAAAGTTTTCTATAATCTTTGTCTGTCCAAATATCTCTTGATTTTTCTTTGAGAACAGACCCCAATCTTTATCATTGTCTTTCGGGTTTTGGTCTTATTCTCATTGCTGCTGCGGCCGTCTCTACTCGGCTTCTCTCTCTTCAAGCTCGCTCTCTCTGATCTTACTCTGTCTCACGTGAACGTTTCCACTCGCTTATCCTCCTTGCCATCACCTTCGTTTAACTGCTCGGCGGTCACCTCCGTTTAATTGCTCGGCCGTCACCTCCTCGTGCACGTCTCTGTTGCTTGGCTGTCTTTTCTTCTCCAGTGAGCACTCTTCCATTGCTTCTTCAGTCCTAAATTTTAGAGTTCCGCTACACATTTAAGTCTTTGGCAATTAAGTCTAACCAAGTTGGCCCAAATCTAAGAAAAACTATTTTCATTACATGCAGCGTGTATATATGCACATTTCACTAACACAAACATATCCTCCTCTTCTTCGCATTCATTCTTCTTTTTCACTGCGTTCCTTCTTAGAGAAGGAAAAGAAACATAGAGAACAGAGATGGAAAAGAACTTAGAAAACGCAGAGATGGATGAGAACGTAGAAAATGCAGAAAACGTTGAGAAAATTCGAAAAAGAAATCTGAACTTGAAAATACACCGAAAGCATTTCTAAAATACACCAATTTATAATCCAAATACACCAAAATGGGGACAGATAAATTCATCAAAATAATATAATTCGCCATGGTTCAATTGATAGTTTGAATTTGAATTATTCATTGTCTTCGAAAACGAAATACCTGTTCAAAATTGATTTCATTGCTTGATTTTAAAAAATTTGATCCAAATCTGCAAATCATATAAGAGAGTATTGATCTTGAACGAAAAAAATACAGAGAACGAAGAGAACATAGAGAAGGAAGAGAAAAACCTAACCAAGTCATCCAAGCACTTTTTTGTTAACGCGCCTCCTCCTTCCCTCCAAGTTATGTGAAATACATGTGCGTCCCCTCCTCTTCCTATTAATGTAACAGAATTACATAAAGCTTTTTCTTCAACGTAAACATTCTTCAACGTTAACAATGTGATTGCAATTTTCGGATTTTCTCTGCTACTCGTCGTTCTTCTTCTTTTTCTTCTCTGCTACTCGTTGTACTTCTTCCTATTCTTTGTTTTTCTCTTCGATCTGTGGATTTATCTTCTTCATTTTCAGATTTCAATAGGCTATCAAAACAATGAATGATTCAACTTCAAATCAATTGAATGGGAGCGATTTAGATTATTCTTCTGAATTGAATCAAGCGGACAAGATTTTTATTATTGAATTGAATTGAATTCAATTGCTAAATTGTAGATGTAGGTGTTCTGATTTGGATTGAACTGAATTGAATTGAATGGAATGCAATTTCTGAATTTTAGATGCAGGTCTTTCGAATTTGATTATATATATACAATGTTCGAATTTGAATTTATATAATGAATAATGTTCCGTTCATTTAGTACTATATAATGGTTTCACTTTAGTAACATGTTCGATTCATTATGCAAACAATTATTCAAATTTGAATTTATATTATGGATAATATTCTGTTCATTTAGTATTATATAATTGTTTTGCTTTAATAATGTATTTGGTTCATTATGCAGACAATTGTTCGAATTTGAAGTTCATTTAGTATTATACAATAGTTTTGTTTTAATAATGTGTTCGGTTTATTATGCAGACCAGGTGTGTTGTGGATGAACAATTTGTCTCAAAGGTTGGTATGATTTTCAAGACACTAGAAAAAGTTGAAAAGTTCTACAAAAATTATTCCAAACTTTGCTAGTTTTTCTACCAAAATAAGGAACACAACTCATAATGGACATGAGATTAAGAATCAACTAATCATATGCAATAGAGAGGGGCTCTTGATGTTTAGGTGTTTTTGAAACTGAATACTAATATAAAAAATTTTTTCAAATTAGCTTTCTGCAATAGTGCTATATAGTATATACACTTTTTTCGGTTCATCTAGTGTATTAATTTTGGTTCATTTGTGTTTTTGAGACTTTTGATGTTTGATAAATACATTGAATTCATTCACTGTGAAAAAGGTTAATAAAACAGCAGCTCAGACAGTTTCAACAGATATATACATTAACATTAGATTTTTCATTAACATTCACATATATACATTAACATTAGATTTTCATTAACATTTACATTAATATTCATATATATACATTAAAAAAGAAGTGTTTGTTTTTCTAAACAAGTTAAACAAATTAGTGTTAATTATGAGTAAAAAAACTACAACTTATTTACTATCTATATCGTCAAATGTGAATTTACAAAAAGGGCTTGAGAGGGCAGCAGAAGACTTGGAGAGTCTTATGGCTTCAGATGTCTGAATCATTTGGTCTCTTATTTTGTTAATTTTGTTCGTTGATCGCTGAGCCTGATATATTCTGCTTCAACTTCCTCTCCATCCTCCATCAAGGGTTTTGTCCCAGCATAAACCCTCATTTGGGATATTTTTAATCCCTACAAAATATATAAAAAATAAAATCAGGCATAAGGAGTGATTGAATAAAACGTGATAAATATTCAATCAGTAAGAAAAATATTTTTTGCATGCAAAAGAACTCAACTAAACACTTAACAATCAAGTGAATCTAAATCACCAACTCCAATGAACCAAACTCCGTTCATGTTTGAATAAAACGTGATAAACATATTTCCATTCGTAAATCACCAACTCTAAAATATTTCTGTATGCAAATAAACTCAAGTGAACAATTAACAATCAAGTGAATGTAAATCACCAACTACAATGAACCGAGTTATATATCACAGAAAGTAAATAACAACACATGTCTATTCGTATGCCCTAGTTATGGAGAAAAAAATAGAATCAGAATAAGTGGATCTACTAAATGCACCAACTCAATTCACTAAACCTTAAATCGAACTAGGAGAAACGCGAGTCTTGTGCGAAATTAAATGAACATAATAACAATAGTTTTTTTCATACCTCCGAGAATTTTTATTCTTGTTTTTGTTTGCTTTTTCTTCTTCTTTTCGAAAGCTTGATGCAGTTTTGGAGTAGCGGCAGTTTCCGCAGAGAATACGAATGAGGCTTGAGAGATTTTGAGAGATTTAAAATTTTCTAGTAGCAGTTTCGACAGTGAAGAATGAATGTTGTTTCATATTCAAGCACGAATGGTAACGTTTAGGAGGAGTTCCGCGCGTGTATACACGTTTCATTTAATGAGATTGGATTTTTTTTTTAGACTGTTTGGATAGATTTGGATGAAAGATTGTTTGAATGTGTACTTCAACTGTATTTTTATAATTTTAAATTTGTTTGGATTATATTTTTTATTTTTGAATTTAAATTTTAAAAATTAGAAAGAAGTTTAAATTTTGTTTTAAAATATTGGAGAGATAATAATGTGCAGAATAACAAATCTACGCATATGTTTGAGGTTGTTTTTTATTTTACATTTTTGTAAAGAAATGGCTGTAAAATAGATGATTTTTTATGAATATTTTGTCGTATTGATATTATTATTATTATTATTATAAATAGATAATATGGTAGGTGAAATTTTGTAAAAAATTATATATATATATATATATATATATATATACTGGTATTTCACAAAACAAAGTTAGGAAAAAACTAATATTATATGGGAACGTATTTAAGCTAAAGATTTTATATATATACTTTTCGTAACAAAATTTTAAACTTTAGATATTATATTATCACCATTTTTTCTAACGTTTTAAAAATAGTTTTAGTACTCTAAAGCTTCAAGAAATATGGTAAAACTTCTACTTTTTAAAAGAGGTCTGCTACACATACAAACTTTTTTAGCTTACAAGTTATACAAGTTGCTCCAAATCCAAGAAAAAAACACGCGCTCCTTCAACAACACGTTCACTCTTCGTCTTCTTCCTCAATCAAAACGCAAACCATCAAGAAAAAAACACGCGCCCCTTCCACAACACGTTCACTCTTCCTCTTCTTCTTCAATCAAAACGCAAACCATCAAGATTCAAGGGACATTCAAAACAAATTACTACGATTCTGTAGAAATGTTCCAATTCCCCATGAAGAGTAGAAGAAATCAAGAAGAAAAGATACAAATCTCCATAAAAAATTACCAGAAAAAAGGAAGAAACATTATTCAAAGTACTGTTTTGCTGTTCTTCTAGGTTTTTCTTCTAGATTGTCTTTGCCATGTGCCTCATCCTTAACCAACAAAACATTAAAAGATTTCAAGAAGAAATATACTGTCTCCCCCTGTTTTGGGTATATTTCTTAAATCGTTTGGGTGTATTTCTGTAATCCTTTGGGTGTATTTCTGTAACCGTTTGGGTGTATTTCTGTAATCCTTTTTGTAACCGTTTGAGTGTATTTCTGTAACTATTTGGGTGTATTTATGTAATCGTTTGGGTGTATTTCGAAAGTTCTATTATCTTCAAAATAATTTCAAAGTTTGATTTCAGAAACCATGAAAATCGAAAAAAAAACAAAGCAAAGAGAGAACAGATGAGGGAGATCCAACAAATTTGGCAAAAAACTCGAAAAAAGAAACGAAATCTTTTGAAAAATGGAAGTTATATATTTGTGCGTTAATTGATTTGAATTGATTTAAAATTCTGTTAGAAAGGCACGTAACAAGCAGCGCATTTAATGAGTAGATTTCGTTCAGACTTGTAAAGCTTGTAAATACAAAACACTTGTATGTAGAGATTAATCCTTTTTAAAAATAGTTTATAAAAGTTAACTTTTAAAAGATAATTTTTTAAAAAGTGTAATATTTATATTTGGTAAATCAAACTAAAAATGACTTTTAATAAATACAAGTAATAATAATTATATTTAGTAAAATAGCTTTTAAAATTTAAAAATACTATAAAAGACATAAATTTAAACGTTAAATTTAAAAATTAGTTAATATACGAATTTAAATTTTAAAAAGTACAAGTTGAAAAACTCCATTTTAGTTGTTTTCAAAAAATATCCCAATTTTTTAAAAGTTGCAAGTTTTTTTTTAAATTACCAAATACAAAATGAGAAACTTGTGTTTTTAAAAAACACAAGCACTTCGGGTGTGAGGCTGACATACACGTATCATGGGAGAGGTAGTTGATCAATGGACAAACATTCATCAAGATATGTTGGACGAATTTACAATGCGGTTCCATTTATACGATGACTATCTTCAACTTCGATTGATTTGCAAGCAGTGGAACTTCAAACTTCCGAAGATCCTCAATGGCAACAAAGCTCCCTGGCTGCTATTACCTATTGGTGGCGGTGCTGCTACTAAAGAAATTCTTGACAGTAATAGTCTTGAAGAGAAGGGGATTTACCATCTCACACTTCCAGACTTGCAAGACGGCCTTATCCGTGGTTCTTGTTATGGATGGTTAATAATTGTATCCATGTATGAAGGCACCATAAGAATGTTAAATCCATTGACAAAAGTTTGCTTGGATCTTCCTCCAATCTCAGATCTGCCGGATGTAATTCAAAACGGGGATGAATGTAGTTATTTCTTTCGTGGACACTCCATGATCACCGAGGAAACCATCCTGGCAAATAAATTTCTAGTTTGGAAGGTTATTATAAATTCAGCTCCCGATGACATTAATTTTATGGCGGTGGTTTTATATGGATCTTGTAGGTTGGCCTTTTACAAGTCAAGTAATCGGAGATGGCTGAAATTACCAACAAGGCCTAGGCCATATTTTCAAGATGTCATATTTTTTCAACAGAAGATATATGCAATAGAACATGATGGGCAGCTATACGAATTTGATACAATGACAAAAGCAGAGCCCGTGGTAAGAATTTTTAAACCCTCAACTCCATTTGATACTGTTAAAAAAGACATTAATAAAAAATATCTGATTGGGACTGCTGATGGAACTTTATTGATGGTGGTAAGACATCTTATTAATTTGATTTGTGAGGAAGAGGAACGTTATTATAAGACTACCAAATTCGATATTTATGAATTGAAGAAAGATTCAAAGGCATGGTCAAGGATTAGTAGTTTGGGAAATTATATACTGGTAATTGGATTTAATGCTTCTGCTCATATGTTTGCTGGCGATCTTTTAAATTCCAAAGGAAATCAAATCTACTTTACAGATAGCTTGGTTGAAGAGCAATCAATAGTAGAGAGTTACTATCATAACATTGGCATCTTCAATTTAGAAGATGGGAGTTGTCAAGATATGTTATCAGATGTTAACTTTTTTTGTCCTCCTGTTTGGATACTCCCTTGACTTTGTTTATCCCTTGACTTTGTTTTTCTTTTTTATCTTAGACTTTTAATTTGTGCTTTTACAAAGTATTGTGTTTAGATCATTTTGCAGACTCTTCATCATTGAATATTTTAATTTATTCTTTAGTCAAGGCAAGCTTGTGTGATATACAAAGTTAACTTATATTTAATTATTTTAGTCAAATATTTTTATATAAATGGATAATGATAAAAAAAGGTTGTATATACAACATCGCTTTATAAATAGGGTTTATTTTTTGAAAGGGGTGTAAATGAAATTTTTTTTTTAGCGAAGAAATTAGTTTTAGAGAGGAAAAAACTATATTTTTGAAGCATTTATTATTCATTAAATATAAATTATTCTAAAAATTCTTTATTTAAAACTATATATTTTTTTTATATAGCGACTTAAGTTAAGTGCCTTATAAAAATACAAACTTTAAAGAATTTAATGTTAGTTTAAATTCAATTACATTTACATTAAAGTTGTGAGAACTGAATCGGTCATTGAATCGGTCACATAATTGATTTAATAGTTTAATAATCCAACTGGAATCGAATAGTAGTTAAATTGGTTTAATTAAATATATAATAAAATTATTAAAAATTTAATATACAATTTTAAATATTCAAATTCAATAAATTTTAAATTAATAAAATTTAAAATTTTATAATTTCACGAAATAATTTATTCATATTTTATTATTAAAAATTTACAAAATAAAAGATTTCTAATTAACCTTTGGTTCTAAATTTCAAGAAAACAAGCACCTGTATAGTCCTAAAGTCAAGAATAGCGGTTAGAGGTCGAGTTTAGGATTAAATACAAGCACTTTTATAACAAAGATTAAGTATTTTTTGTCATCTCTAAAGTCTGGGGTGAAAATCAAATTCGTTTTCGACCTTTTTTTTATTATTAAAATCATCTTTAAAGTTACAAAACGTTATAAAATCATCCTTTTATTATTTTTTTTACTAAAATACCCTTAACCTTAAATTCTTCTTCATCTTCACAAACCCTTCAATCTCACCAAACCTTTCCTCCATTTTCCTTTCCACAACAACCACAGCTCACTCTCCCACCACGCCACTCACCTCCGCCCCCTAGCCGCCGTTGCCGTGCCGGAGAATATTGAGGAGTTCAGCATCAATATCGTTGTCGTCGTTGAAGACTGTGGCCACTGATGGTACAGTTTTTTAATAACGTCTCGAAGAAAGCCGAAACTCAGATCCAAACTTCCCCTTCAAACTCGGCCTCTCTCTCTCTCTCTCTCGTCGTTCCCTTCTCCTCAGTTCGACAACGACAACGATGGTCTTGCTCGTCGCTAGCATCGCCTTGCTCAACATCTTCTCCTTCTTCGATTCCTCTCTCTCTCTCCCTTTCTGTGTTTTGATTCTCTCTGTTCTGCTTCTTCGAAGGCACACGCATTAAGCATTAGATCCGGTTGCTTCTAGAAGGTCTTCGGCAAGAGTAAAGTCATTAGGTTTAGTGTTCCATGCGTGAGGGGAAGTGGGTGTTGGGTATTCTGGGGTTTGTTTTGAGGGAAAGTGCTCCATCGGCTTCTACTGGCTTCTGTGTTTTGTTGTTACAGAGAAAAATATTATGTTTTTTGTTTGAATTGGTACAAAATACAGAAAAAAACATTGTGTTTTGTGGTTTGTTGTTGTTGCAATAGCTCTGTGCTTTATTTCTTGGATTTCAGCCAAATTTTTTCCTCCATTTTTTCCTTTTACTTAATTTCCTGGATTTCAATTTGTTCTTCATTCTTTTATTTTTTCTAATTTTCTTTCTTCTATATCATTTTTCTTTGTCTCTATTGTTGTTGTTGTTGATTTTGGTAGAGTCTAGGTTAGACTTGTAATGGTTTTATTGCAGTAAGAGAAAAAAAAGGCTAAGGTAGTGGAGGTGTGATGGTTAGACTTGTGATTATTGCTGTTGTTGGATTTTTATTTATTTTGCAATTGTTGTTGTCGTTGGATTGTTGATGTGATTAGGGGTTAGTGAAGAGGGAGAGCAAGAGTTTGGGAAAAAGAGAAAAAGAGAGAGAGTAAGAGGCTGAGTGATCACGAAGAAGGGGTTGGGGGTTAGTGGTGAGAGCAAAATAGTCTAAAAATATTGTTTATGGACAAAAAGATGATTTTATAATATTTTGTAACCTTAAAGATAATTTTAATAATAAAAAAATGTCAGAAAACGAATTTGATTTTCACACCAAACTTTAGGGACAAAAAAGTACTTAACCTTTGTAACAAAGTCAAACTAAGTGTGTATTTGAATTTTGGTTTGTCAAACTGGAGTTTGAATAAAAGTGATTTTATAAAATTGATTTTGGATAGAAGTAAGTTTGTGTCAACATGATTTATGTTTGGCAAGTCTTTACCAAAATTAATTTGATAAAATAAATATTGTTTGGATAATATTAGTTAAAATCACTTTTAAATAGATAATTATTTAAAAGAACATGACATTAAATTATAATGTTATTTTTTATACATATTTAATTTTCTTTTTTATACTTTTTTTATATGTTTATATAGTATATTTTTAATATTCTTAGTATTCTTTTTTAGTACGTTATAATTTTTAACTATTATTATTATTTATGGTTAATTTTTTTGTTTAATTTATTTTACCTAATGGAATCAATAAATTCTATTATAAGAAGATAATAATAAATATAATACACAAAAATTATAATTATAAAAATATATAATGTCAAATAAAAAAATAATAAAAAATATAAATAATAAATAATAAAAAAAGAATTCATATAGAAAAAAATAATAAAAATTTTATAAATAATGCAATAACATGTATAAAGGATAAAGTCGGTAAAAGAAAAATAAATGTTGAAAGTAGTAGCTAAAAGCACGTTAGTGCAACGGATTATGAACAAAATCACTTCTGCGTTTGTAGAAAAGAAAATTAGCCAAACAAAAAATTGAAGTTTTCAAACATGGTTACCAAACACACCCTAAGTTAGTACAAATCCAATCAAAAAAACAAAAACCCCACCTGTATACATCACCACTTTCTCCTTCTCGATACTTTAGCAAGTTCCAACACAAATTTTTTTTTGAAAAGCGCAAACTTATTGATATAGTACAAAAATTTATACACATAACACAAACCTATTGATATAATATAAGAATTTTGATACATAACATAAATTTTTGCTTCAAAAGTATTTTATTAATTGAGTAAGTCAATATTTTGGGCATATAATCCTTCAAAAATTTATATATTGTGTGTATTTTATTAAATAGGTATCAATGTTTTCAACATGTGATCTTTAACAAATTTTTGTGCTATGCATCAAAATTTTTATACTGTGCATCAAAATTTCTGTAGTGTATCAAATTGCTGTGCTCAGTGAACATATATAAAAGAAGATAAAGAAAATGACGACAATAATAATGAAAGAGAATGAGGAGTAAAAGGAGAAAAATAAATAAATAAATAAAAAATAAGAAAAAGGAGTAGGAGGATGAGACCTCGTTGAAGAAGCGCAAAGGTAAGAGGACTTGGTTGGACTGGGTTTAAAAGAATTTGGCTGCCTGGAGGGGGAGGGGAAGGGAGAGGGAGAGAGAGAGAGAGAGAGAGTCATATATCAGCCATAAAAACATGGACTACAGCAATCACTAATGGCTGTCAGTAAAAATAAATAATGTAAATGCACCACCATTTCTGTTCATGAATTGGCTATTATGTTTCTAGAATATGTCACTGTATTAATACCTATGTCTTGCTGGCTCCGTTGATCTCTAACTCGTAATCAGAGAGTGCAATTTCCTGAGCTATGGTCCAAAATCAGCACACAGTTATTTCTTCAACGCTTACTATGCAAAATGCAATGCCAGTCAAGTTCTGGAAAATTGCACGAGCTACTGCAGTTGCAAAACTCCCGAGTTATGTCTTGAATCGAAGAAGACATTTATCTTGATGAGATAAAGTGAATTGCAAAAGCTGCTTAACATCTCAACTAATCATAACTCAAGAATTCGTGATATCCCAACTCCTTTGCATGTATGGCGGCAAAGGTGCTGTCAACGCAAGATTCCCCACTTGGTTTAGATCGTAGTGAGGTGATTGCACATCTTGCAGTGCTCGATATATATTGGGCAAAACTATTTGCTTGCAATGAAGATGTAAACGAGGACACCTTTCGGAAATGCTTCCTTTGTTCATAGTGAGGCCAAAGGGTAGCATTTCTTCCTTGCATAGCTCCTCACTTGAGTCCACGTCAGACAAATTATCAGGTCCAAACTTCCTGTGAGCTTGCCATCCGTACTTGTAGTCCCCAACTATCGGTGTGCCTAACACCTCGGCACAATGGACTCGAAGCTGCGGAACCAGCAAACATTATAAGCAACAAAAACACTGGATCTCATTTGAGTTGATAAATAGGTTCATTACCAATTTTTTTACCTGGTGCTTTCTACCAGTTAAAGGGTACAGCTCAAGCCAAGTGTAACCTGCATTATTAGAAGTGGCATAAGTCGGATTCTCAGGAGATATTATATTCATGAAATGAGTAAACTACTATTTCTATCTACGAATGTTCAGTCAAACAGAGCACAGAATCAAATGAGGCAAGCTGCTGATAAGAAACGGCGTGAGGTGGTTTTTGCTGTCGGGGATTTTGTGTATTTGAAGCTCCAACCATACAGGATGAAGTCCCTAGCAACCAGGTCCAATCAGAAATTATGTGCTCAATTTTATGGTCCTTTTAAGTTCCTGGAAAAGATTGGTCCCTTACAGGCTCAAGCTCCCTGATTCAGCTAGAATACATCATGTGTTCCATGTTTCCCTTCTTTTGAACCTCAACCTCTACCCGACTTACTAAGGAAGGGGGAGCTTGTGGTTCAGCCTGAATGGGTCCTGGAAACGCTCTGCAATAGGCTTGGAGAGCTAGAAGGGCAAAACCTAGCAGACTTTGAGAGCACTTGGGAGTTGGCAGAGAAGTTGCAGCTGGTTTTGGGTGAGGAAGAAAGAGGGGGGGGGGGGAGGGATATTGTGACGCACCCAGCAGCCAAGAAATTCAGCGGCAGCACGGATAAATTACCCCTCTCAAATACAGATATAGGAGGAGAAGAAATAATAACTGAATAAGTGTTGAGAGCAACTTGACTTTAGCAATTGGTTGGAAGAGAAATATATATATATATATATATATATATATATATATATATATATGAAAGAGCAACTGGTCTTTAGGGAGAGAATTGGCCTCTGGAAAGCCAAATACCCTTTTCTGTGTTTGCTTTATACACTTATTTCAATACATACTTCACTGTTCTGGAGATTTTCACATTGATATATCCTGCGTCCGTGACTTGCTTCTTTCTACTTCTTATTCTACTATATCTTAGCTTAATTCTCCTATCTACTCTACTCTATCTCTGTACTGGATCTGTTGAGTTTGATGATTACATCTAGAAGTCTTACAAGGTGCGGAATGACCAAAAGCTCCAGGGCTTTATTCAGAATCTGTTGCAGGGTTTTCAGATGAAGCACGGGAAGCTCATGTACAAAGGGAGGTTAGTGAATGCAAACACTTCTAGGTGGATTCCTACGATCCTACAAGAACTCCATGGCACCAAACGGTTGGTCATTCTGGTCTCTTTAGAACTTTCAAGGAAACTTCTGCCCTCATGTATTGGGAAGGGATGAAAATTCCCATTCTTGACTTTGTTTGGAATTGTGAGATATATGCCAACGGAATAAATATTCCACTCTCTTCCCCGCTGGGTTGTTGCAACCTCTTCCGATTCCCACAAATGTTTGGGTTGACATCTCCATGGATTTTTATTGGGGGCTTACCTAAGGCCTCAAGCATGACACTATTTCTTGTAGTTGTTTATAGAATGACTAAATATGCTGCAAGAGCTTGGTACCACAAATATTAAGACGAGGGAGATGCAGAATAAGAACAGATAGTGTAAGAATAGTAGAGAGGGGAGATTAGAAATGAGAGTGAAGAAAGAAAAGAGAACCTGAAAGGTATCAGCGTGATAGCATTCCAGTCTGAGTGTATTAATGGGAAAACAAATACAGAAAGTAGAGAACAAGGTATTTAAAGTAGGGTTTATTACTAACCATGCGATGATGATCCAATCACATGATACTCTGTAATTGCATGCTGTGAAGACAATAATGTTGAATTGTCAACTATGGTTATACGATCAGATTTTCCATTGTCAACCACAACCTGCAATCAAACAAAAGAGTTTACTACATACGATGAGCTTTTTATGTTCGTCAAATCAGTGATATTTTACCTAATAGTTAATACAAGAAGCTAATTTAGATATTATTAATAGAAAGACGGGTCGATGTATGATTTTTTTTTCTTTTATCTTCAGAAAATGGGAGTTCATATTTTGGTATGCACATGGCATATTGTTAGCAGCACAAAAAGCTAAGACCAAGTAAAATTTTTCATATATGCAGTGTATGCAAATTACTGTTTTATAAGTTCAAGTATTCAACACATCTGAAAATTACATAAGTTGTTGTCAGGATTGATGCAGCACACGCCAAGGTGTATTTCAAAATGCAAATCAGATAAGAGTTGGGGGAATTAGCAACCTAACATGCTTCTGATAAAAAAGTGCCAAGACCGGTACAACCTTACCGAGTGAAGCAGTAATCAACCCCCTTGGACGTCTTGGACACCCAATGACCAGCGCAATATACCTTCTTTGTAGGATTCTATTTTCTGCATCAATCTATTTAAGATCAAATGGCACCATATCAATGGGAGAAAAGGAACAAAATCAAAATTGAAAATGAGAATCAATGTTGCTAAGATTCTAACAAGCACATCAGCACAAGTGAAGCATTCGATAGAAAAGCAGAAATCACCCACATCATCTGATGCTGTTGAAGTTTTCTCCCTGAAGATGGAATGCAAAATGGTAGCACTGGTCTGTGTCCTTCCCATCACCAGAATGCCAGAACAGTCTCGATCTAGTCTATGTACCTGATATACATATCATTTCTCAAAGTATCAACACCAGAGCTTTAATAAGAGAGAAATGTAAGTTGATTATACCAACAATCCGACATACAATTCATTAAAGAATAAAATTTTCAGAGAGAATCATTTAATAAACTCGAAAATAAGCTCACCAGGCGAGGGGAGTCCGGGTACTCGAAATTTAAACATGCTGCAGCTAAGACGTCTAAACTCCTCTTGATGTTGGTGCCACCCTATTCATACACAGAAACCATCTTATTATAAGAAAGAAAAATGCTAACAAGCCATCAGAATTTATTATTTTTTGTCATCACTTAGCCATCAACTCAATTCATTTAGTCTAGTTCCTTTAATCTAGTAATCCAACAACATATTTTATCCCATACTTTTAAACATTAAAGGCAAACCGATTGCCAAAAACAATAAATGCTGATGACCCTCTAGCATTCCTCTAAGAAATATCATTATTAAAGCTTTCTTTTTTTTCAAAGTTAGTTAATTACCTGCACTGGCATTCCTGGAGGTTTGTTCAAGACAAGAACAGCAGGATCCTAGTTTCGATAAGTGCGTCGCATTACGAATTCCGAGAAAGATAAAGACAGGTTTGAGATAGCACTAGAGAAAAAAGATGGGAAAAAATTGAAGAGAAGCTAAAAGTGAAGAACCTTATAAAGGACAAGACTGCGGACAAATTGAATTTGCTGAGGGGTGAGATCAGAGTGACGTTTCTTCTCCGTGGGAATGTGTTTAACAGAGAGAGGAAGAAAGATGGTATCTCCTGAGTTCAACGTATCCTTAGCTGCCACCTAATGTTGATGATATGGTTAGGGCTTAGGAGGGAAGAGAAGGGGAAAGTAAAAAAAATAAATAAATTAATAAATAAATAAAGTGAAATTGAGAGTAGAAGGAGCTACCCGTTTGATTATGGTAGGAGAGGAGGATCTTCGAACCTGCCTGAGACGGAAAAGCTTGTGGACGAGGGGTTTGGGAAGGTGGGGACAGCAGCGGAGAACCCATTTGAGGGCAGTAGTGGAGGCGGAGGCGGAGAGAGAAGTAGGAGTGGGAGAGAAGGGAGGAAGTGTATGCCATTTGTTGTTGTTGTCCGGCAACAGCCTCGTGATGGAGAAGTGACGTGTACTCAATACTCTGACGCGGAGGAGGACCATTGTGGACTCCGCTGCCACCGCAAACATTGTCACCGAGACTCAGACTCAGCCAAGGGTTCAGGGTTCTAGTGTGCCTATGTTGCCTTACATTAGATCCACAGATTTTATTTTATTTTATTTTTTGTTGGTAGATTGAACAACTCCCAATTTTAGGTATTTCAATAGATTGGACAACTTCTAATTCTAGGTACACAATACACACCCATACATTTTTCACCTATTTACCAATTTTTTCTTCTCGGTTATAGGTAGGATTCGAATCCGAAACCTTTAAAATGGAGAGAGGGTGGAATACCGTGTGAGTTATGGCTCATTGAGGATCCATAAATTTGAATCACAAATCAATCTTTCACCCATTTGAATACACTTAAGAGGCCTTTTCGGGGTGTGGGTATTGGATGTGTTAATTTTTATGCACCCAAAAAAATATGATGGATCTTGATAAATATAGAATATATTGGTAAATAAGTTGAGTTTGTGCTGTGGTTAGTTTATTAATTTGTTTAAGAAAATATGTATATGTAATAATTTATTAGCTAATAACAATTTTTTAAATAAAATTTTGTATTGCGACGGATTAGTTTTTGATTTGTCAAATTAAAAAATATAGTAGAAAACTAAAAAAAAATTAAATATACAAATATGTATCTTTTTATTTCTATATGATATATCTTAAATATATATAAAAAAATATCAGTACGCAGAAAATTATAATTCTTTTAGGTAAAGTATTAAATTGATTCTCTACATTAAGATCTAATTCTGTTTTGATCCTTAAAATTTAAAGTATTCTATTTAAATTCAAAAAAAAAATTATTTAATTTCATTGTAGTCATATTGTAAAATTAATGTTAAATAATTAAGGTCACTATTCCACCAAATCTTAATGTCTTTCTCTGAATAAGAGGTACAAACTCGACAGGCACACTATCCACAACGAATGCATCACCGCGAGCTACTAGTCTTAGTTCAAGCATATGAAGAACATTTTCGAGAATTCGTTTTTCGCAGAAAAGTTCACCTGTGGCAACGAGAACAAAGTCATTATCACCTCTATCCTGAAAAATTACTCTCGACATTCGAAGAGTTTGGTTATATAAATTTTATATAACTAAAATTGAGTTTCATTAATTATTAACATTGACTTCACGGCAGGGTTATATTGAAATTAAATAAAATTTTTTTGCATTTAAATAGAATACTTTAAATCTTAGAAACTAAAACAAGATTAAACCCAAACATAGAAGACCAATTTTTTATTAATAAATTTAACTTGTATTTTCAAAGTACTTATTAGTTAACAAAAATACTATATACACCCAAATTAGTCACTAAGGTAACGTTTATTTTAAGGTACTGAAACAGAGACTGAGAGATGGAGACTCAGTATCATGTTTGTTGGTTCAGAGACTGGTACTAAAATTTCTGTTTCTGTCTTTAAAATTTCAGTATTTCAGTACCTCCAAAATATAGGGACATAGAGGACTAAAATTTTTAGAGATGGAGACTGAAACTTTAATAACATTTTATACCTAAAATACCTTTATTTTAATTAATTAATTTTAATTTTATCCTTTATGCAAATTAAATTAGAGTTTTATTCTTGTTTCAATTTCTGTCTCCAATTTTACACGAAACAAAATACTGAAGTTTATTTCAATCTCTGTCTTTCCGTCTTTGTCTTTCCACCAAACGCTACCTAATGTATTTATGTATAAATACATGTGTAATTTAATTTATTTTCAATGTATATTTATATTCTAATATGTATTTTATACTAATAGTTGATTTTAGTAGTTAATTTTAGTGTATATGTAACATAGTTCATTAGTTGAATCATAAAAAAAAGGTGAATGCTATGGTGCCTAAAAAGTGATGCCTATTTATTAAAAAGAATTAAAAAATAATATTTAATTTAAAAGATATAACAATAAATAATTTTTAAAAAATCAAAACTTACTACAAAAAATAAAATAGACAAAATTTAGGCACCAACTCATAAACACCATAGAATTGGCCAAAAAAAAATAGGACATGAATGTAACCAAATTTATTTTAAAGGATCTATATTTTTATATTTTATATTTTATTTATGAAAAAAAAAATCCTAATTTTGGATCGAACCGTTCTCGCCTTTAATTCAAAGAGGGTGGAAGTTGCATCAATAGATGTGAATAGAGAGAGAGAGAGAGAGAGAAAGACAAAGAGAGGTGGCATCAGCATGGTACACAATGAGTTGGTTGGCTGTTAATTTCAATAAATTCAGCCACCTAAAGTTAGGGAACCGGTTTCCAAGTGAAGAAAGTCACTCTTGTATTTATTTATAGTAACGAGATAGAACCTACCACCCTCTCTCCCTTCATAGCCCCAAATTTTAACCACCCAAGCCAGCTTTAAAAGAATCTCTAGTTGTTGTTGGAGAAGATCAAAGGAATCAAATGGGCGGTGGGTGCAGAGTGGCGGTAGCCCTTGTGGCTTTAGTCCTGGCGATGGCAGCAAGCTGCGGAGAGTGCGGTTCTCCGGCGGCAGCTCCGTCGCCGGCGGAGAACGTGTGCTTCACGGCATTGCTAAACATGTCAGACTGCCTGTCATATGTGGAAGATGGGAGCAATGAAACGAAGCCAGACAAAGGGTGCTGTCCTGAGCTGGCAGGGCTGATTGATAGCAACCCGATCTGCCTGTGTGAGCTGCTTGGGAATCCTGACGCCGTTGGAATCAAGATTGATCTCAACAGAGCTCTTAAGCTTCCTTCTGTTTGCCGTCTCACCACTCCCCCTGTTAGCACCTGCTCAGGTATATCCATTTTCATTCATCACATCTTCAACTTAGTTTTAGCATTAAATCCATGAGAAAAGTTTATTATTAGTTCAAGAAAGTTGATTGCGAGTCTTTTCTATTTTACTAACTTGCACAAAAAAAAAATGAATATCCCATCCGCCTGACAATTATTTTGAAAAGGCAAAAAAAAAATAATATTGATTTTTTTTATAGAGAGACTAATCAGTCTCGTAAAAATAAATCTCAAGAGCCGAATTAGCATTTTTTTTGTCAAAGACTTCATTATCTTTTGAAGTAATTGTCAGGAATTATTTTAGGTTTTTCTCCAAAAAAAATAGAGCAAATAAACCATTGAAAAATTAATCTCTCAAAAAATACCAATAAAGTTTTCGAAAATAATAAACATTACATAAATACGAACAAGTTAATTTAAATAAAAAAATTTATTGATAATCTTTTTAAGATATAATCTATCTAAAGTGTAAATCTTCGTATGTATATTGAGTAAATGGTTAAATTAGTCTCTAAAAAATTACTAATTCTTTAAGTTGATCTTTGAAAGGTTTTTTAATCAAATTTATCATTTAAAAATTTTAAATTAATTATATTAGTGTTTTGGTTATTTTGTTTGTTAATTGTGTCAAAATTTATTAATATAAAATATTAAGTAATATGCCAACACACACCTAAAGTCTTAATTAACTATTAACATAATAAGTTTATAAAATTATATTAAATCAAAACTTAATTGGAGAGAGAATTTGAGGCAATGAAATTTCTCAATTTAGAGTTGATTTTATCTAATTTTATAAATTAATCATGTTAATAATCAATTAAGATTTTTAGATGTGTATTAAAATATCATTTAAAGTGTTATATTAGTAAATTCTAGTACCATTAACAAATAAAATGACAGAAGAATTAACATAACTAATTTAAAATTTTTAAATAATAAATTTAATTAAAAAAAATTTAAAAATACAATTCAGACTTGTCGGGTTGGCTGGATAACCGACAGATGAACCTCATCAGCCATAGGACAGACATGCATCATATGCATTTGTATGCTTTGCTTGGGTTTGAACTTGTTTTGGTTTGCCTAATTGCTAAACTGTTCTTAACTGCTACTTGAACTATTTGCTGTAACTGCTACCTGCTTGTGCTTTCTTTGTCTGTCTTGGTTATGTTTGTCCTGGCGTGCTACATTTGAAAATGAACCTTGGTACTGAATTAATGACTGTGTTGTTTGATTGTGTGGTTGGTTTCTGATTGAGATTTGCTTACGAGAAAGGAAAGACTTTGAATTTCTGAAAATGTTAAATACTGCCTCTTTGAAAAGGTTTTAAACGATTAGCTATTGGATTCTTTAGAAAATGAGTGATTTTTTAAAAGACTAATTTGAGAATAGATTTACATTATGTGTATTTATCCCTGTACTCAAAAAGATATTTTTGATTCTTTATTTCATTTTCAATTGAAAACAGCTGTTTTTGTCCCTGGTCTTAACAAGTGTTTCTTTTGTTACAGCTGTGGGAGTCCCTGTGTCCTTGCCTCCAAGTAAATCTGCATCACCAAGTAAGTTTTCCATCATTTGATTATTCTTTACTTTCACCGTTGTAATTATTTTACTTACAGGTTTTGTTAGGAAATGTTTTTGTGGCATTTGTTAAAATTATCTATAATAGAAATTTAAATTTTTTTAATAAATACATAATAAATTATTGATAAACTTCATTTTCCCTTAACAATACAAAGTACTTTACCATTTACTGTATTTTTTTAAAATAAAATTTGTTATTACCAAAACAATTGTATATTATTTAATAGGTTTAATTAAGATGGAGATCCCCGTAATATCTTTTAAATTTGTATATAGATTTTTAGGCATATTCTTGTAGGAAATTAATTGGAAAAACTTATAAATATTTTTTTTTTTTGAATTCATACATATTTAAGAACTATAAGGATAGTTAGGAGAATGAAATATGACTTCTAATCATTACTAATCTATATTTAAGTTTGTATAAAATAATTATAAAACATTTGTTTCCAAAAAAATAATTATCTTCTATTATACTTTTTATAATCACAAAGAACAAATAATTAAGCTTTCTTTAATTAAAAAAAAAAATTTGATATATGATAATACAGTCTAATTTGCAACTGAGTCCTTATTTTTACATTTTTTTTTTAAATTTAGTTCCTATAATTATATACTTAAGAATATTCTGATTCTTTTCAATTTTTGTGATGCTAACAATCTAATTAAAATTTTTTTATAAAATATGAAAATTTAATTACAAATTTTAAAATATAAGAATCTATTTATAAATTTAGTAAAATTATCTGAATCTTGAAAATAATTAATCCATATTAAAATATTAACTAATATTTTTCTAATTTTAAAATCCTTGTGATATGATATGTTAATAACTTAATATGAATGAACTACATTTACTAAAAGTATTTAACTTTTCCATTTCATGGAGTCTGTTGTTCTTTGCTAAAAATATAAGGGAGAGAAATGTAGTAAAGTAAAATTATTTGTCAAGGGAGGAGAATATAATTTACTCAAATTTCTTTTTTCTTAAAAAAAAACTTATAAACTTTCCTTTTTAATGCCAAAATAAAGTGTTGTAGCCGAAGATCAGATATATACTATGCGAAAATGTTTCATAACCAAAGAAAATTAGCCAAAAACAGCCATAATTTATCTTATTAAATGCTAAATAAGGCAAGTTCTTGCTGTATTTTTTGTCTCCCTAGCATTACCAACCGCATCTGTGCTAACTAATTTTCGTTTGTGTAAATAAATAATGAAGGTTTGGCACCAAAAGGATCAACCGCTAATTCTTCAAGTGGAGTTGCTCCTAGTCCCGGTATATATACCACTTGAATTTTATACACAGTTAGATATTCAATTCCTTATTAATCAACTTTGCATTAATATAGTAAAATTCACTTGTAATAGAAGTTATTGATCTTTGAGAAACTATGTTGAGGTTAAAGCCATCTTTGTGAAAGTAATAGTCTATATATAATATAGAGAAATTCTTGAGAGCCAACAATTTTTAGTAATTTTGGTTATTATTAGTCAATATAAATACTAAATTATTTTTAACAAATAAATTTTACTAATTCATGTCTACAAAATTAAAAAAACGTGGATACAAATTATATGCTTTTTGTGTACAAAACGTCTGTAAATATGAGTGTAAATTATTGCTAGCTAAAAATGATAATATTTACTAGCCATGTAACATTGCTTTATAATACAAAAATACTATTCGTACACCAGAATTAGTTACTAAAATCGGCCACCAGTGTATTTGTGATTTAATTTATTTTCAACGTGTATTTATAACAATTATTTTGGAGTTTTAACTTATTGTAAACAACAACATTCAGGTAATGCAAGTCCATCTTCAAATGAAGCTGCTGCAAGCAGCCCTTCAGGAAATAAAGATAATGCTAATGGAGCTCCAACCATTCAAGCCTCTGTCCTCACTTTCATTTTTGGCTTCATTGTCTCTGTCTCCATGTTCTTTTAGTTCTCCATTCTCAATGTCATTTAGTTTTATAGATATTCAATTTCTTGATTGTTTCTATGTGGTCGACTGCTTTTTCTTTGAAGCTTTTATTGTAATTTAATGCATTCTTCCAAATTAAATACTACTATTATTATGAATAACAATAGCGAATAACTCAAATTATTGAATTTTTCATTGTGTAAAGAAGAAGAGAAAACATACAAATAAAGCACAGTACTGCAATATAAGATGAATAAAAGGTGCACCAGAAGGAGTTAAATTGTGCTTGTACTTTTTTTTTGAAATAAATGAAATTTAAAGGTTTATTGAATCTTTGGACTTATGAGCAGTTGAATATGTGCTAGTTTAATATGTGCTAGTTTGGATTAGCTTTTTTTTAGTAAATTTTTTTTTAATAAAATATTTTTATTCAATTTAAAACTTATTTAGATACGTCTTTAAAAAAAAATACTTTTATTTAAAAAAAAAAAAAACAAAAGCATTAGACTTTTTAATATTTAAAAATTCTTTTTAAAAAGTCTATCCAAATGTAAAATAATTTTTATCTGTTAAAAAAATATCTCTTTTAAAAAGATAAAAAAAATAAGTACTTTTTTTTTATGAATAGAAGACTTTATGTTGCTGATGGCAATGTCAAAGATTTAATAAAATTTAAGCAACCACTAAGGCATCATGACAATATGATAAAATCATTTTCATCACAATATGCACACTTCTATTATTCTCAGTACACAAAACATGTATACCTGATGTAGCATGCACAATTATTATTATTTTTTTTTTCTTTTTTTGGTTGTTGTAGCATACACTATTCTAAGTAGAGCAGATACAAAACATACACCAGGATTTTCAACCCGTTTGAGCATTATCAGGTTCCTTATCAGTTTCTTCCGCAGCTTCTATTGCTTCATTGGTGTCTGCAGTTGTATCATCTTCGACCTTCGATACACGAAACATAGCCAGATGGGTGTCTCCTGACAAAAACGAAGCGAGATTATTGTAGTACTTTTTCTAGAGTAACATGAGCATTGAACAATTTTGATGTTCCAATTTCAGATTTGGTTTGAAATATTCTTCTAGAGTCCCTTTCCTTCTATGATTTTCTATATAATTTTGACAGAGTTATTCAAGAATAACAAGAAAACTAAGAATGTATGGCCTTTTAGGCAGTGTTTGTTTTGGGTACTAAGACAGAGACGGAGACTCAGTATCGTATTTGTTAGTTTAGAGACTGGTACTAAAATTTTTGTCTCTGTCTCTAAAATTTCAGTATTTCAATACCTCCAAAAAGTAGGGACACAAGAGACTGAAATTTTTAGAGATGGAGACTGAAACTTTAATAACATTTTATACCTAAAATACTTTCATTTCAATTAATTATTTCTAATTTTACCCTTTGTACAAATTTAATTAGAGTTTCATGAGCATGCACTCGTTTTTTCTTTCTTATAAGGAAAAAAAATAAACTCCTAAATGACATAGGAATAACCCCTTTTCCATTTAAATTCATTTATTCCGGGTATTATCCCATCTAACCTCTTCTTCCAACATATTTTATCACATACTTCTAAACATTGATAGCTAACTAATAGCCAAAAACAATAAATTCTAATGGTCTTCTAGCGTTCCTTAAGGAAAATAACCAAGTGAATAAAGATGTGTTGCAGTAGGTACCAAATGTAATATTACTCCCCGGAGATACAGTGGTAACTACTCCCGGTCTCAGCCGCTTGTCGTCGACGAATGTACCATTGGTGCTATCCAAATCTGTGACAAGAAGATTTCCTTGTTTCTTCTGAATGCGTGCATGCACTGCAGAAACTGCAAGTGTAAGAGCAAATTTTATATTTGACATCAGATCACTGAATTGGTTAATCGATAACAAAGCATAGTACACAAAGAATAAAACAGATGTGTCACAAAGTGGTACTTTTTGAGAAATGCTAAGAGCTATCAGAATTTATTGTTTTTGGTCGTTACTTAGTCATCATCCCAATTCTTTTAGGCTGCGTTTATTTACAGAGACAGGACATTGAGACAGGGACACAGAGACACAAAATTATATTTGACAGAAGAAACATGGATAGAGACAATATGTTCAGAGACACTGAATTAGTGTATTTTGTGTCCATCCTGATAGGAAAGACACGGAGACACTAACAAGGGACACAACTTATTTTTCATTTTTTTTCATTATTTTTGTTAATTTTTCATAATTATATTTTTTATTATTATATTTTTCATCTTAAATTTTTTGAATGAAAAAAAATGAGAATAAATTGGATTTTTATAATTTGTTCTAGTTTATCACCAAATAGAATACAATAACACAAAATTTTGTGTCTCTGTCCATCATTGTCTTATCCTATCCTATTCTCAGTGTCTTATCATGTCCTGTTCTTAAAAACAAACGCAGCCTTAGTGTAGTTTATTTGGTTTAGTAATCCAACAACATATTTTATCCTATACTTTTAAACATTAACGGCTAACACTGTGGCAAAAAACAATAAATTCTGATAGTAATCTAACATTCCTCGTACATTTTACCTGTTGCAACAGGAATCACCAAGTCAGCTTTCTCCGGAACGCGTCCAACTGTCACCTCACGCTGAATAATTCAAAAACAAGCTAGTTAATGTGAAGTATATTCAGCCATATAAAAGTATAATGATTCATATAAATCACTTACAGAAGCAATTTCATATGCACCTGGCATCTCAACTTTGAAGCCTATGTGCCTTGTATCTCCATCTCCTATCAATGCAAGTAGATCAGTTTTGTTTCCAATGTGATCAACCACTTTGTTAATCACAATCCTATTCAACAACTAGTGCTTTAAGCAGGTAACTGAAGAGTTCAAATGTATACCAACATTTTCATTTTGACAAAATAAATCTTCAAATGACAAAATGACCTAATCATTCAAAGTGATGGGTTAATGATTAGAGCATTTTATCAAACCAAATAGATATTTGAGTGTTCATTTTATCAAAAATAAATGTGTGAGTCCGTTTTGACAAAATCAAAATTTTAGATACCAAAATAACTTATAATAATAATAATAGAAAAATACTAGAGATTTTTTATGGCTCTCACTTAGGTTAATTCTTTTAGTTATGGAAATTCAGAATATGTTATGCTCAATTATGAAAAAATTGTGTGTTTTTTACGGATATAGAGATAAAAAAAATTAATTAGAATTTACAAATCTGGCTCAGTTTTGTTTTGAAAAGTGGAAACAAAACTTAGGATCTGATTTGGGGTAATAAAAAAATTTGAGCATTTGAAAATGATTTTTAAGGGATAAGTAAATCGGTGGATCAGTTTTGTTAAAAAAAATTGTAAACCACAAATCTAACTTTTAGATTTGTATTTTTTTTAAAAAAATAAAACTATAAATTTGACTTTTAGATTTGTGATATCTACTCCAAAAAAATACATCAAGTATCTACATTGCTAAAAAACACCACTTGAATCACAATGCTAAAAATAAAAAGCGTCTCACACTAAGTCATCAATTCTCTAATTCCAACCCAATAATATACTTTATTCCATTCTTTTAAACATCAATAACTAATTGATAATAAAAAACAATAAATTCTTATGGTCATCTAACATTTTTCGTAATAATAATTTTTCCGAGTTATGAGGTGATGGTAGATAGAGATGATGAAAGTTATTAGAGTGAGGGAAAAGATGGAAGTGAACTGACCAACTGGCTGAAGAAGCCATTTTTGTGAAGCATCAGAGGCTGAGGCGTGTATGGGTCCCAAACCCAGTCCCTTTGATTTAAGTCTGAGGCGTGGCAGCTGAGAAAAGAAGCACTTGTGGCTTACGCCTACACTTAGAGAAGTGGCATTTGAGTTTATGACTTGATACTTTGGAATTGTTCCAATGGATACAGGATGCACAATGCTTTCCATTTCATACCTTATCATATCACACATTCATTCTTACATGACGAGCACTTAGTTATGACTAAATCCCACCTCGACTCGTCTATGTGGCGCCCATTTAATGCTTCACTAGATTTTGGATAATATCTTCAATTCTTCATAGATGACCTATTCACTTTACTTTTTTTCTATTTTTCTGGACCCTCAATAGAATATTTAAATTATTTTGTTTCAAACAAAATAAAATCTAAATTAATTTTTAAAATAAAATTAATTTTTTCTATTATTATTATTATTATTATTATTATTATTATTATTATTATTATTATTATTATTATTATTACATTTTTTATAAGCTTTGTAACTGTGAGAGAATATCCAACAAGTCAAGATACTTTATTTCCTTTTGCAAAAGGATAATGGCTTAGTGCAAGAGAAGGTAGTGAATAAACAATAATGTTCCGAAGAGTGATAACTATAGCATGATAGACTATTTCATAATTAGGACATTTGGGATGATTAAATTATTAATTATGTAAACATTATTCTTTCCTATGAGTTATGAACATTGTGAATGCTATTTGGTATTTATATGAAAAACATTACAACAATATAGATTATTTTTTAGAGTTATATGTGTCAAAAAAGAATTAAAATTCGTTAAAAAAATAAATTTTGACACTATTTTAACTATGAAAATATGTTAATAGAAGTTTTGTCAAAAATAGTATTTTTAACATATAAGTAATTGTGAAAAACATTTAAATCTTATTTTGATAAATATTAGCTGTAAAAAATAATTTGTTAGAAAAATTTGAGAATATATTTTCTGTGATATTTATTAACCGTCAAAAATACTATTTATTTTGACACTTATTGATCATAAAAAATTCTCAACAAAAATTTTTAACAAAGAATGAGATGAAATCTTAAAACTGAAGAATAAATTGAGATTTTGAAGATAAAAAATGAGTAGTATGATCCCAAACTAAGAGCAGTGTGATGCCAAAATTGAAGGAGCCCAAAGAAGAAGAGGAATAATGGAGTAAATTGAAAACAAATAAATGTCAAACTTGAGGAATAATTTTCTACGGTCAAATTATTCATCAAGAAAACATAAAAAATTGGACCTTTGTGATATTTGTCAAAAATATATATTAATTTTTATACTTAATTATGACCGTTAAAAAAAATATGTTAAAATAGCTCTTTTTTTTTTAGTGAATTTAGCAACAGAAAAATTGGTTGCTATATATTTAATAATTGATTTTTTTTTGTGATGGATCTCATTTAACAATGGTTTGATGGTCCTTTGGTGAAAATCGGTTTCTAAGTATTAGTGGAAGTCAGTCGCTATATTTAATTTAGTGACAACTCAAGTTTTAGCAACTACTCAAATCGGTTGTCATTTCGATAATTTTATTTTTTTTTATTTTAAAAGTAATTAATAAGAAGTGAAAAAAGATAAAAATTTTATCTTTTAAACTATAAAAAAAATTTAAGAAGTCAACATTAATTTAACCAACAATTTAAAAGTTAGGCAACAATGGAACATTAAAAGGAACTAACCAAAAACTAAAAACCATAAAAACATAAAATAAAAATTAAGTAAAAAGAACACTACTTGAAAGTGAAATAAAGTAAAAAAAATGAATAGGAGTAAAGGAACAACTTAAAAAAAATTAATAATAAGTGATTAGATTTGTTTATTTATTTACCGAAATTAGTTATTTTTTGTTGATACTCTAGTGAACTTATTACCATAAATATAAGGACATTTTTAAGGTACAGATGCAATTTTAAAGATTTGTCTATGTGGCAAAATCTTAACCACACATTCTAAAGCTACACTTTTCACCTAAAACCGTAACTCTTCACAAAGAAAAGCGTCACCTAATGGAAAAAAGTAAATTAGAAGATTTAAGAGAAGAAATAATTAAGTTATCAAAATTAATAGATCAAAAATTAATGATTTTAACTAATGTTAACTGTAATGACACCGAATTCTTAAAATCAATACAAAATGATTTCTCTCAAAATCTTTATTTTACTATAAGTTTTATTGAAGGACTTCAAAAACCTGAAAAAACTTATTCTTCACACGGAATTTCTAAAAAATGTTATCATGGAAATGATTCACCACATCTTTATCATACCTTTAACCCACAATTAAATTCTATAGTAGACATGCTTGAAGAAATTTTAGTATCCATAAAATTTCAGAGAAATAAGGAAAAAGAGAATCCCAAAGAAGAAAAATTCCAAAATATAATCAACATAACAGATTTAAAAGTAAAACCACCACTAAAATTATGAATATTGAAGAAAAATTAGAAGAAGTTACAATGCTTTTTAAACAATTAAAAATGGCTAAAGAAAATAATATTATGGAACAGGGATTTCAAATAGAAGAGGAATTAAATCTTGAAAATATAGAAAATGAAGAACACATCCTAGATTATTCAAGTGACGAAGAACCAGCAATTCCAATACAAGTAAAAAATGAAGCTGGAACATCTAAGGATAATCAATCTCAATTTAAATGGGAAACAGGTTTTGATAATTATGCTTTTAAAAAAGGATTTATAAATAAAGATTCAAAATATACAAAAATACCATCAAAATATGTTCCTAAAATCCAGGAAATGGAAGGAGATAGAATGCTCGATTTAGACTGTAAAAAGAATGAAAAAGAAATTTTCGAAAACTGGTTAAATTCCTTTTTATTAGAAGCCTTTACCAACCCAAGACTTAGTGAATTGTCTGGAAGAGACATTTGGAATTACATAGGGTTTCATACTAAAGGAACTATAAGAGATTATATGACATCAATAGAAAACCAAATAATAGAAGAATTAGCAACAAAAACAACAGCTTATGATAAGATATTATATATAATGATGATTCTATATAAAGAATTTTTTGGAAAAAATATTATAGATCATAAACAAGAAGTCTATAATAAAGAATATCAAGAAGCAAAAAACCATTTAGCTAATATTCAGATATATGATTTATGTAATGTGGAGTCCTATATATGTGAATATAGAATACATTATTACAAATTAAAAGAAGAAGATAAAAATCATTATCTTAGTATGTATATAACAAAACTTCCATATCCTGCTAATGAGTTTATAATGGGAAGATTTATAAGAGAAATAAATAGAGGAACAATTGAAAATAATTTTGGTGGGGCAACCTCTGCAATAAGAGAGGAAATAAAAGAACGTTGTATGCAAGAAGCAACTCAAAAAAGATTTGCAAATATAATTAGAATTTGCTGTCAGGATAATGAAGAGATACCTCAAAAATATGGTCTTAATAAAAATTTTCAAAGAAAAAGAAAATATCAATTTAGAAAAAGAAAATACTATCCAAACTGGAGAAAAAAGAGGTATTTTAGAAATAACAATAAAAATAAGAGACAAAAAAGTGATTATTGCCCAAATAAAAAAGAAAATTGTAAGTGTTGGTATTGCCAAGAAGAAGGACACTATGCAAATGAATGTCCGAAAAAGAAAGATAAAAAGGATCTTACTAAACAAATAGAAATTGCTAAGTCTTGTTTCATGGAACCTTTAGAAGAATCTGATGATAACTTAGACTATATTTTTGAATATGTCTCGGAAACAGACTCAGAGACTGAGTAATAATGCTACATTTATTACTATAAAAATAACAGAAAAATTTATAAATGCTTTCATAGATTCTGGAGCAACACAATGCTTTGCTAGTTCAAATATAAAACTTGATTGGAAAAAATTAAAGAAACCATTAAGAGTTAGAATAGCTGACAAATCAATACATAAAATTGACCAAAAGGCAGAGATGGTTGAAATTTTTATTCAAAATTATAGGTTCATTGTTCCATCTATATACATGTTAGATTCTGGAATGGATTTTATCATAGGAAATAACTTTTTAAAGCTATATCATCCATTCATTCAAGAACTAACATATATAGTTTTAAAAGCTCCATACGATTCTTCAATAAATCAAAAATCAAAACGTATAAAAATACCGACTACTACTATAGATAAGATCTTAAAATTTAAAATATTTTCTATATTAGAGACATGTTATTTAAATTTATACTTTCAAATAAATATCCCAAAAAATAATCTTGAAATAAAGATAGAAGAACTTTTGGATGAAATTTGTGCTGAAAATCCTTTAGATATTAAAAATACAAATAACGAATTAGTAAGCATTAAATTAAAAGATCCAACAAAAGAGATAAATGTTCCAAATAAAATCCCTTATTCCGCAAGAGATAGAGAAGAGTTTTCATTAGAATGTAGAGATCTTTTGGAAAAAGGAATTATAAGATTAAGTAAAAGTCCTCATGCGGCTCCAGCCTTTTATGTCGAAAACAATAATGAAATTAAAAGGGGAAAACGAAGAATGGTTATTAACTATAAGAAGATGAATGAAGCAACTATTGGTGATGCTCATAAACTTCCAAGAAAAGATTCTATTTTAGAAAAAATCAAAGGAGCAACTTGGTTTTCCTCTCTTGATGCAAAATCAGGATATTGGCAACTTCGTTTAGACGAAGAAACAAAGAAACTAACTGCTTTTACTTGTCCAACAAAAGAATCAACAAGTGTATTGCTCTATGAATGGAATGTATTGCCATTCGGATTAAAACAAGCTCCAGGTATTTATCAAAGATTTATGGAAGAAAATCTAAAAGAGTTAAATGAATTTGTTTTAGTGTACATTGATGATATACTAATTTTTACAAAACAGGATAGAGAAGATCATCTTCAAAAATTATTAATAGTTTTAGAAAGATGTAAAGAAAAAGGATTAGTTCTTAGCAGAAAGAAAGCAAGAATAGCAAAACAAGAAATAGAGTTTCTTGGATTAATTCTATCCACTCAAGGAAAGCTAAAACTTCAGCCAAATGTCCTAGAAAAGGTAAATTTATTTCCTAATAAAATAGAAGATAGAAAACAATTACAAAGATTTTTAGGGTGTATAAATTATATTTCTGATCAAGGATTCTTAAAGAATATAACAGAATACACTAAAAGCTTATTTCCAAAAATAAGTACTAAAAAAGAATGGAAATGGGATGAAAAAGATAGTATGCAAATTCAAAAGATTAAAGAATTATGTGAAAAACTTCCAGAACTTTATATTCCAGAAGAAAATGACTACTTAATAGTAGAAACAGATGCTTCAGACATAACCTGGTCAGGATGTCTAAAAGCTAAGAAAGCTATAAAAAGTTTGGAGCAAGGAAAAGAATCACTAGATTCTAAAAATTCCCCAAAGGAACTACTTTGCAGGTATATTTCAGGGACTTTTACTCCAACAGAACAGAGATATACCACTCATGAAAAGGAAACTCTAGCAGCAATTAAATCTCTTAAGAAATGGAAAATTGATTTACTACCCAGAGAATTTACATTAAGGACAGATTCAAGCTACCTAACAGGTTTCATACGATATAATTTAAAAGTTGATTATAATCATGGACGATTGGTAAGATGGCAATTATTTTTATTACAATATCCAATAAAAATTGAATATATTAAGGGTGACAAAAATGTTATTGCAGATACATTAACAAGAGAATGGAGTTCGTCTACAACGCATTAGATCAAGAAATTCAGAAATACGAACAAGAACTCGAAAAATGCGAGCATTGTCAGCAAATAAGGACACAGATCCAATCCCTCAAGAAGGCCATCGAAGCAATGAAATCAACACAACAACCAAAACCATCAGAGCTCAGCCAGCTAAGCGTGGTGGACAAATCAGGTGAAGAAAAAATTCCAGAAAATAAAACAATTGCTGAAATTATCAAAAAATCCACCCAAGATAAAAAATATTATGTAATTTATAATGGCCCCATGAAAGGAGTATATGATGCCTGGGAAAAAGCAGCACCATTTACACATCAATCAAGGATAATTCATAAAGGAGGGTTTTTAACACTGGAAGAAGCAAAGGAATCTTTCAGGGAATATGAAGCTCTTCATCCAGAGCAAACCCTAAAAAGAGCAGATAAAGCTCCAATTCAAACCCAGAGAACAGGGATAATAAGAAACATTCCTACAAGGGCTGAAATCAAAGAAAAGAAAAGGGTCTGTAGATCAAATCTCAGAGAAACTCTTAATATAGTCCTAAACTGGACTGAAGAAAGAAGAGCAATTTTGGGATATTATCCTATTGCCAAAGAACAGCTAACAAAGCTGGTTATATTTCCAGATGCATCCCCATCGGACACCTATCAGTTTTTCCAGTATGGATTAATTGATACAATTTTAATTTTTAATGATCTAAAAATTATTAGTGAGTTTCCTGCAGGATTCGTTGATGCAGTGAAGAGATTTAAAAATATGATTGACAACGTAAATCCAAGGGATATATCCCTAAAATTTACGAACAGTCAACCTATTTTTAATGAAGAAGAAGAATGCTTGGTTCCAGCACACCAAGTAATATTCATGTCCGTCTTCCCAGGAAATTTTCAACCAATTGATCAAGTTCAAGATTTAACAATCTACAGTCATGAAGGAAGGCTAGCCAGCACACTAGCAAGGGTCTTCGAAAGAACTCAAAAGATAACAAGGGAATCTCACACAAGAATTAATTATAAAAGCAGAAATACTTTGCTTGTGTCTAGTAAAAGGAATGAAATTGAAGAAAGAGAGATGAGACTCTTAGTAGAATTTGAATCAGCATTCTACAACTTATCTGGACTCTTAGAAAAGCTCCCTGAAGGGATAAAGAGGAATCTCTGCTATTTGATAAAAGACAGAGAAGACCACAAGTGCCAGCTATGCGTCTCAGAGCTATCTGAAGAAAGCAATAATAAAACGGAATCAACCCACATGATAAAGGAAGAAGACAACGCATCTGAAGGTCACATAATGAAAGAGGAAGACAGCACATCTGAAGCATCTCTCAACATTATTGCATAGTGACGTAAGCGCTTAGGTCATAGAGCACCAACAATGTAGCTGGTGCAAGATAATAAACAATGACGTAAGCAATGACGTCATAAGAAGGGTAAGGATGGGAATTGTCCATCAGACCCAACCATTATAAATAGGTTGCTTAGGCAATTGTAGAAAGCATCAGAAAATAGAAAGCAGGAGGCAAAGAGTACTCACATGCTAGGAGAGCAAGGAGGAAGTTGCCAAGGCGATTCTATGGTCTGAGGAAGAATTCCCTTAGGAAAAATAGTTCTAAACTCCCCTCTGGAGTTAGTATTTACAATCTCCCCTCTGGAGATAAGAACACCTTATGTAAAATATACTAAATAAAGGAAGTTTTTCTCCAGAAAGGTACATCTTCATCCTAGTCTTTCAATTATGAATTATTTAGAAAGTTTAGAATTAACAGAAGAATCAGATTATTATAGATTAACTGCTTTATTAGATAATGAAAAACAGGCTGTTCTAAAAACAGAATTAAATCTCAAATCAAATGAAAATTTTAATAAACAGAACCTTTTAAAAGAAGTTTTTAATAGGAAAAATATAATATACTATGGAAAAATTCAACTTGAAGCCCCTATAAAGATAAAATCCGCCAATGGAGAACTTGAAATAGCTTTGATAAATGATGAAGAAATAAGTAAACAGATCGAGAAAATTAAGGATCAACAAAAAAGATCTAAAATTGGATGGATTCATATTAGTACTATACAAGTCTTAATCAAATCTACATATATGAAAGGAATTAATTCACCAATAAGCCTAGCAATCTGTGACAAAAGAATTACTGATGACCCAATAGACCAAATAATTGGAATTGTTCATGGAAACTTGGCAAATGTAAATGTTAAATTCAACGCCCATCTTGGATATGCTATACCTTTATCAACTGAAAATCTTGGAAGATCTATAAGTTTGGCTTATAAATTTCACAGAAAAAATCTAATGGAACAAGATGATGAACCATTTTCAATTACATATGCAATAAATTATGCTTTAACAAATAGCCATCATAGTATAATATTTAAAAACAGAGAAAGAATTTATGTCGATAAATTATTTCAGAAAATTGTAAAAACAGAAATACCAAAATATAAAGCTATTGAAAACCCAGTTCTATTATTAAAAGAACCATCAGGAAAATTATTTTCATCAAATTTTCAAATAAGAAAATCTAAAATTAATAGCCCTTTAAGTCTATCTAAGTTAAAAATTAAGGAAGAAAATTCTGAAATAAAAGAATTAACAAAAAAGGTCGAAAAATTAAATGAAACTCTAAACACTAAATTATGACAATAAATAGAGAAGAAATATATGTAACTTATCAAGACAAGAAACAAGAGCTCTTTGAAAGAGAAAATCGGTTGAATTATTTCTGAAATAAATCAAAGAGCATTCGAAGCTCTAAAAATAATTTATGACAAGTTAAAAAGAGAAGTTGAAGAACTAGAGAAATTAATAGAATCTCTGAAAAAAAGTGATGAATCGATGATAGAGTTTGCAGAAATTCTAAAATAAATAATGAAGTATAAAAAGATTGAAAAAACCAGAAAATAAAATAAAAAGAAAAAGGGCGGAAAAATTAAAAAGTAAAATAAAGGAACATAAAAGAGAATTAAATAATATTCAGATCGAAATTAATGACCTTATAATAAAAAGGATAGAAATAAGAATAAACATAAACAAGTTGGAATTAAACTTAAAAAATTTATAAATGCCTGGAAAACCATATTATGACTTAAAAGAATTAAAACTATTGAAAGAAAAAATGGAGTATGAAGTTGAAAAATTAAAAAGATATTTAGAAACAACAGAAAATGTAGAAATAAAAGAAGTTCTTGAGGATTTGAAAAATTATATTAAAGAAAAAAACAAACAGATAAAAGATTTTATATACAATAATCCATGCAAAAAAGAATATTATAAACTAAAACAAGATTGAAAAACTATAAATCAGAGTTATAAATCAAGGACTAATAATAAATAATCACACAAGAAAAATAATGGTAAATACTTTAAATTATAATTTTGCACCACCAATTGAATCTATACAAATTATAATCTTATTTGAGAAATTAATTTCGAAAAAGAAAGAAAAGTCGAATGTTAAAATTGAAATTAAAGAAAAGTCGAATGTTAAAATTGGTATCAGAGCCAAGTTAACGATTAAGGGTAACACTTTCTCTTTAAGTAACACTTTTAGTGACACGCTTTTCAGCCACAAAAAGACAAAAATCTGTACACCCACATCTGTACACTATAAGGTCCCTAAATATAAACATCATTTTCCATGGCTACATTACATGTCTAATATCATAGGTTAAATTTTATAAAGGACAAATGAACATTCGATCTTCAAAATCCTGGCGGATACGTTATGTCAAAATAAACAATACTTAATTTTGAAAGTCAACAAAATATAAATAATTAAAAATTACCCATTCAACTTCAATGCCTTTGTTCAAACGCTAAGTACATATACATTGATCATAGTTTTGTAAACATTTTAATTACAAGTCCATCCAAAAAGAAAATGTTGAAACTAGTAAGATGCAAAATCTTTCTCAAATTTTGTCCTTGCACTACAAAAGTTGGTTATAAAATGAAAGCATTTTTAATTTCCCCTGACGCATTAGACCATGATAGCCACAATGTCGATGATGAACATGATTTTAGCGAGTCTGCTTCTCGTGTTCTTCATTTGCGTTATTGCAGAAGCACATGCGAGGAAAACACTATACACAGATGACGGTATTTGCAAAAGAATGGCAGAGACACAGGGTTATACTTGTGAAGAACACAAGGTGCTTATTATAATCATTTATAAAAGAGAAAGTATAGGGAGCCAATGAAATATTTGTACAATGGAAGTATTAGAGATATAATCATTAGTGTTATCTTTTTTCATCAGCTGCTGAAGTTTTTGGGATGAGTGGTATCATGACATGGTATCAGAGCTCTAGATCCAAAAGGTCAAGAGTTTGATCCTTGGTGAACCCAAAATCAGTTTAAGCTTTTGGGATGAGATGTTTATTATCCCTAGTATCCGGATGGTTATTCTGGATAATATGGATGATATTCATTTTTTAACTCATATAACCCATTGTACACATTGTATAAATATTCCATTGACTCTCTAATAGGACTCTTTATAAAAATATTATTTGTATATAAAAAATTAGCCACTAAACCAATTATAATGTATTTGTATATAAATATTTATATAGTTTAATTTTTTTAAATATATATTATATATTTTAATATATATCCTACACTATTAGTTAATTTTAATAACTAATTTTAGTATATATTTATTATGATTATATTATTTATGTCTGTCATTATATTATTTTTTTTAAATTTAAAGTGATAGAAAAAAACAACATAAATGATTATTATATCTCTTCACGTTTTTTCAGATAAACTTTTTTTATATCATGTCATGATACTAATTCTTTTAAAAGTTTAAAATGATTAAAAAAATAATATGAATCATTGTATTTTTACGTCGTCATTAATTAGAGGAAAATTTTTTTTTTGTTAAACTGGACCAGGTTACGACCGTAGATGGCTACATTCTTAGCCTACAGAGGATGCCGGCGGGGCGATCCGGCAAGGCAGCAGACAAGCCACCAGTTTTTTTGCAACATGGTCTCTTTATCGTAGGTGCATTGCTTGTTGAGATAACAATATCATTGTTATTGCTAGATTAATTTTTTTTTAACTTTTTTATTTTTTTTTTAAGGATGCTATAACATGGTTGTTCAACACTCCGGAAGAATCATTGGCATATATCTTAGCAGACAAAGGCTTTGATGTGTGGCTTGCCAACACTCGTGGGACAAAATATAGCAGCGCCCATACATCACTTAATCCTAATGACATGGTTCTTTTATTTTTTATTTTCTCAAAAATACTATTGGTACATTTAAATTAGTCATTAATGTAGTTATATATAAATACAAGTAAAAACTCAGGTGAAGTCGACTTCACGTGAAGTTGATACATAAGAGCCCATAGATGAAAATTTAATCAAATCAGTCAAATCATCTAACAGCTCTCAGATATCAACTTCACGTAAAGTCGAGACTTCACCAGAATTTTCACCATAAATATATATATGTAGTTTAATTTATTTTAAATATGTATTTATATTTCAATATATATTTTATACTGATAGCTGATTTTAGTATACACGTATCATAGTCGTTTTTCTTTTAGTAAGATACACTTAGCTCTACTCTTGATGTTTCATAAAAGCTATCCAGATGAGACCCAACTTTTGGTTTGTAAATATTAGCCAATTTTTTCCTAATTTTAAAAATTTTTATTTTCAAGAGAATTTAGAATTTTGGATTTATACTTTAAGTTGTTTAATTAAATGTTTATAATTTAGAATTTAAAATAAATAAAATAATTTTAAAAAACTAATATTACCCGAAAAAAATTGGTTCCTATCATTATTATTCAAGCTACAATCGTTCACATTCATATCTAAATTTGAAGCTAAATAAGATTTCCAATTTTTTCCTTTTACAATTTTCAAATCTTTTATTTGAAGTTCTCTACTTTTTTTTCTTAAAAAGGAAAAAGAAAAAGATAGAAAAAAATTTGTTATTTAATATTTATAAATGTACAAATAGACTTTCATAAAAATATGAAATTCCACCTTATTATTTTGAAATTTACACTCTACGTTGGTTGCTTATTTTTGTTATTAATTTTTTTTTATTGGTCTTTCAAGTTTCAACTATAATTTTGAGTAACTTTTTTTGTTTTTTTTTTATCCATATTTTAAGAAAATATAAGAGATCCTATATATAGTATAGGAGTAAGTAGTTGTGTAAATATTTCTTTGTAATTAAAGTTTAAAATGTGAGAAAATTAATAAGGGTTTCAGATGTTAGGAAATAAGGGGTTTGATATATATATATATATTAGAATTAATTTAATGTAAAAAAAAAAAAATAGCAGGGTTTCGGATGTTAAGATAAGTTGGATGTTTTTTGTATAATTTTAAAAAATTAGAATAAAAAAAAACTAACAATAAAATACCGGCAGATTTCGAACTTTATACATTCGAGATATGTATTAAGAAGCCAATTTGGTAATCTCTAATTGGTTGGTTGTTAATTTATTCTATTATTAATAGGCATATTGGGATTGGTCATGGGATGAGTTAGTAAGTTATGATCTTCCTGCTTCACTCAGTTATGTATTCAATCATACCGGTCAGAAAATGCACTACGTAGGTCATTCCTTGGTGAGTTTGAGTTTAACTTTTATTATTTTAATTAAAGAATTTAATTTTGATGTACTGTTAATGTAAAATAATTTTATATGTATATTTAATTACATAACATCACAATAGTAAAATAACAACCCTGAGTGTTTGAATAGTCATTAGTATTTGATGGAGAGACAGAGACGAAAAGACTGAGAATGAGAGACAGAAACTAATAAGAGACAGAAATTGAAATAAATCTTAGTATTCTGTTTGGTGTAAAATGGGAGACAGAAATTGAAATAAGAATGAAACTCTAATTTAATTTGTACAAAGGCTAAAATTGAAATTAATTTATTGAAATGAGGATATTTTAGGTATAAAATGTTATTAAAGTTTTAGTCTCCATCTCTAAAAATTTTAGTCTCTTGTGTCCCTACTTTTTGGAGGTACTGAAATACTGAAATTTTAGTACCAATCTCTGAGCCAACAAACATGATACTGAGTCTCAGTCTCTTAGTATCTGTCTCAGTACCTCAAAACAAACGCTATCTTAACAAATATGATTGTACGACTGTATAAAACGTTTTTTATTGTCTGTATATCAAAATTATATTTAAATATGTATTTATGCATAAAGATAACAAGAAATTTAATTTCAGGGAACTTTAACAGCATTAGCTGCATTCTCTGAAGAGCAACTAATGAATATGTTGAGATCAGCTGCATTACTTAGCCCAATTGCTCATTTGAGTCAAATTATGTCGCAACCAACAAAGCTTGCTGCTGACCTTTTCATAGCAAATGTAAGATATATACTACTTGAGCAAAGAAAATCTAAAATGATGCAAAATCATTTGATGTAATTTTTTTCACTTTATATTTTGACAGGATGTTTACTGGTTGGGCCTTCATGAATTCAGTCCCAATGAGTATGACAAAATCATAACTGAAAATTTCGCTTATTATTATGTCTTTTTAACTTTTGCTTTATATTAGACAGCGTTTAGGGTTGAGAAGAAGATAAGATAAGAGATTGAAAATAAGACACAAAAGATAGAAATACAAAAATTAATGTTCTTGTATTTTGTTTGGTAATAAATTAGAACAAATTATGAAAGTCAAATTTATTTTTTTTTTATTTAAAAAATTTGAAAAAAATATAATTATAAAAAATTAACAAGAATAATAAAATAAATTATGTTTTTTTGTTACAATTTTTGTGTTTTTTTGTCATGATAAACATAAAATGTATTAATTTAGTGTTTCTAAACACAATATCTCTATTCATATCTCATCTGCCAAATACGATTTTGTATCTTTATCTCAGTGTCTCGTAGCTATAAACAAACGCAGTGAAAACACTCATATGTGATATTAGTTTCTTTTGGATATAGAATCAACTAACACAAATCTTTTTTCTGACAATATATTTTTCTAATGATCAGGAATGTTGCATCCAAATTTCTAGAGGGCATTTGCAGAAGCTTAAAACTGAATTGTTCAGATCTAATGACTGTTTTTACAGGTACTTAATGTTATTAGAATGACGATTTTCACTCATCAATACATGTATATGTTGATCCCACCAAAATGAGACTTTATTTTAATATTTATTAATTAAAATTTTAGGTCCCAATTGTTGCATAAATTCTTCGAGAATAAATATATTTCTTAATAATGAACCGCAACCATCATCTACGAAGAATTTGATACATCTATCACAAAGTAAGTATTTTAATTAGGTTATGTTTGAGAATTTATTACTGTTAGATATTTTTCTATTATATATTTTATGTTGAAAGACTTATTTTGTAACTAGTCAATAAAGTAAGTAGGGACGGATCTAGAAATGATATTATGGGGGGCCAATAACACATATAATATTAAAAATTATGTAAAAAAATTATATAATATAAGATGTATTATAAAAATACACGAATAGAGAATATATTTTAAAGTAAAAAAAATGTGTATACTTTTTACTAACGAAGTGGTCGATTCTTCGTATCATAAAATTCACCGATAATAGAATTTGTGTCAAAATTTTCAACAATTTTCTTTTCAATATAATTAAAAGACAATTATCAAGAAATTCATCTTTTATTTTGTTTCTAAGTTATTTTTCACAATATTCATTGAAAAAGATCTCTTAATTGTAGCAGTTGAAACAAAGAGAATTAATACCAAACGAATAAAAAAACGGCCACAAAAAGAAAAAGAATTCACTTTATAAGATTTAAAAATTTTTATTTAATTAAAAAATATTAGTAATAATATTTTTTCAGATTTTTTTAATATTGTTACTTATTTTTTAGATATTAAAAATTATTAATATTTAAATTAGACTGAACTTTTATTTATATTAGACTAAATACTAAATATTTTTTTAAAAAAATTAAATTATACATAATAACTTATTACTATTAAAAAAAGTTGGGGGGCCGAGGCCGCCACTCGCCCCCTTATGTCCGTCCCTGAAAGTAAGTCTTTTGACTAATCATTTTATTTTGTAACTAGCTAGATATTGTTTGAACTGAAGCATTTTATTTATAGAGTAAATTAACAAATAAATTCATTCATAAAGATTTATAATCGAACGTATTAGTCTTAAAAAAAATACTAATAAAATTATCTAAGATGGTAGATATATACATATTATCTTTTAAATTATTTTTTAGAGTAAAGTATTGTTTTTATTCCAAACGTTTGGGGTAAGTCTTAAAGTTGTCCTTAACGTTTGAATCGTCCTATTTAAGTCCCTAACGTTTCAAAATTGACTTAATGTTGTCCTGCCGTTAGGAATCTGTTAACGGAATTGATGGCGGGACAAAATTGAGACAATTTTGAAACATTATGGACTTAAATAGGACGAACACGTTAGGGACAAAAACGCTACATAAAAATAAATTTAAATTTTATCCTTCAATAATATCAATTTTTTACGGTATATAATTATTCAATTATTTTTTAATCACATCTAAGTAAATTACACTTAATCACATTAATTTTATTCTAAATAAATTTATTTTTTATAATTTTATTATTAAAAATTTTTACTCATCATAAAATGTTTGTAGAATGACTAGTACATAAACTTGTGGAAAAATTAAAAAATAATAAATATACAATAAAGTAATGTGATTCTAGTCATTTTACAAACATTTCATGATGAGTAAAAATATTTAAGAGTAAAATTATAAAAAAAATTATTTAAAATAAAAATAATGTGATTAAGTGTAATTTACTTAAATGTGATTAAAAATAATTGAATAACTATGTACCATAAAAGATTGATATTAGTGAAGGATAAATTAAAATTTATTTTTAGGTATCATTTTCGTCCCCAACGTTTTCGTTCTATTTAAGTCCCCAACGTTTCAAAATCGTCTCAATTTTGTCATGCTGTCAATTCCGTTAACAGATTCCTAACAGCAGGACAGCATTGAGTCAATTTTAAAACGTTAGGGACTTAAATAGGACGATTCAAACGTTAGGGACAATTTTGAGACTTACCTTAAACGTTGGGGACAAAAACAATACTTTACTCTATTTTCTATAATTAGGATAGAAGATCTTAATTAATTTGAATTTATTTGTCTACGTTTATTATTTTGGAAGATTTTATTAGTATTTTTTTTATTTAGAAACTAATTTGCCCAAAATATAAATCTTCAGGTGTTTATTTGTCACCTTAGTCTTATTTATATTTTATAAAATTATAAATGATTGAACTAATACTTCTTTATATTCATCTATAGCTTCTAATAAACTTCACTTTTGTATGCTATGATGTGAATTATGAGTAGTGATAAGAACAGGAAAAATAGCAAAGTATGATTATGGTAATGAAGAACAAAATATACAACACTATGGAGAGGCTAGTCCTCCTATTTATGATATGGCTAGTATTCCAAATGGGTTCCCACTTTTCCTAAGCTATGGAGGACAAGATATGTTATCTGATGTAAACGATGTCAAGCTTTTGCTCACGGACCTCAAAGATCATCATAAGAATAAGCTCGTCGTGTTGTTTATAGAAAACTATGCTCATGCTGATTTCGTTATGGGTGTCAATGCTAATCAAATTGTTTATGATCCTATTATGGCTTTCTTCAATGATAATTGATTAGCAATTGTTATTCACTTGTTCAACATCAAATCTGCTAAAAATATCAAGTTTATATCAAGCTTTAATGAAATATATCTACTATATATCTTATGTTTTTTGCCAATCAAAACATAATTTTTTCTAGTAAAGTCACAATTAGATTCTCGAATATTTCAATTTAGGATTAATTAGTCATTGGAAAAAAATTAACTCTGTGTATGCTACATTTGCGGTACATAGCCGGTCCCAAGCCCGGATAAAGGAGGAGGGTTGTGTTAGGTCTTCGACAACTAACATAAAAATATAGTCGAACCCCATGACATGAATCAAAGACATTATTGCACTAAAGCTAGGTCGTTGCTCGGAAGCAACGCGCTGTATGGCTCGAGTACGGTGTCAAATGAGCAAGAGCCGCTGCATCGGTGCCGGGATGTAGTGTTAAATGAGTAAGGGTTCCCGCGTTTTCGTGAACGGACGAGGGTAAATAAGCTAGTTCACAAAGTAAAAGGTAAATGTCGAAGAGACAGAAGGTTGAGATTTGGGACATGGAACATAGGCACCCTAACAGGAAAGTCCATGGAGGTGGTGGACACCATGACAAGGAGGAAGATTAACATTATGTGCTTACAAGAAACAAAATGGGTTGGTGCGAAGGCTAGGGAGTTGGATACTTCTGCTTTCAAACTGTGGTATACAGGAAAGGTGAAGAATAGGAATGTGGTTGGAATAATTGTGGATAAGCAGTGGAAGAAGGACGTAGTGGATGTCAAGAGGGTGGGAGATCGGATCATCTCTATCAAACTTGTGGTGGAGGGATGTGCTTTCCATGTGATTAGCGCTTATGCACCGCAAGTGGGTTCGGACGAACAACACAAAATAAGGTTCTGGGAGGATCTAGAGAGTTTGGTTCAAGACATACCTTTGGGAGATAAGATTTTTTTATGAGGAGATTTAAATGGCCATGTTGGGAGAGAAGTGACTGGATATAGGAGTATTCACGGAGGCCATGGTTTCGGGGTGATCAATGTCGATGGTAAAACTATTTTGGACTTTCCTCAACCTTTGATCTTCTCATCGCAAATATATATTTTAAAAAGAGAGACGAACATCTTATAACCTATAAGAGTGGCATGACAAACTCTCAAATCGACTTCTTGTTGAGGAGAGTCGATCGGAAATTTTGCATTAACTGTAAAATTATCCCGGGAGAGAGTTTGACAACACAATATAGGGTGCTCGTCATGGGTTTTCGCGTTGAGCAAAAGTTGATGAAAAGATATCATACGAAGAACCCAAGGACGAGGTGGTGGCGGATGAAAGGTGAGGAGCAAAGAAGCTTCCTAAGACGGATAGGAGAAGAGGCAAAGTGGGATGGGATTGGAAGCGCGGAAGAGATGTGGAGGGAGATGCAGAAGTTATTAGAAGAACAGCAAAAGAAAGCTTTGGTGAATCTAAAGGAATAGGACCAAGAGACAAGGAGTCCTGGTGGTGGAATGCGAGTGTACAAGAAAAGATAAAGATAAAAAAGGAGTGCTTTAAAGAGTGGTTTTTATGCCGCAACGCAGATAACTGGAAAAAATATAAGGCGGCTAAGAAAGAGACAAAAGTGGCTGTAAGTGAAGCAAGAACAAGAGTATATGAGGGTCTCTATCAGTCTTTGGACACGAAAGAAGGAGAAAAAGGTATATATAGAATCACAAAGAGCCGTGAAAGAAGAACGAGAGATTTGGATCAGGTTAAGTGCATAAAGGATAAGGATGGAGAGGTGTTGGCTCAAGAAGAGAATATTAATGAACGGTGGAAGAGCTACTTCTACGAGTTATTTAATGAGGGACAGAAGACTCTTCCGAGCCTTGGTCGGTTATGGACAAGGGAAGAAGATCAAAACTTTGACTACTATCGAAGGATTCGAGACTTCGAGGTAAAAGAGGCTCTAAAGCAGATAAAAATGACAGAGTAGTAGGACCTGATAATATCCCGATTGAGGTTTGGAAGGGTTTTGGTGAAAAAGGCATCAACTGGTTAACCAAGCTTTTTAATGAGATTTTAAGGTCAAAGAAGATGCCTGATGAGTGAAGAAAGAGCACCTTGGTACCTATCTACAAGAATAAGGGGGATATACAAAGTTGCAGAAACTATAGAGGGATCAAGCTTATGAGTCATACCATGAAGTTATGGGAAAGGGTGATAGAACGGAGGTTGAGAAAAGAGACACAAGTAACAGAGAACCAATTTGGATTTATGCTAGGCAGATCAACCACTGAAGCGATATACCTATTAAGAAGAATGATGGAGAGGTATCGTAGTAATAAAAGGGATCTTCATATGATGTTTATTGATTTAGAAAAAGCGTATGATAGGGTCCCAAAGGAGGTCTTATGGAAGGTTTTAGAAAAGAGGAGAGTAAGGATCGCATATATTCGTGCAGTTAAAGACATGTATGATGGGGCCACAACTAGTATGAAGACTCAAAGTGGTGTGACAGAGGAATTTTCTATTGGTATAGGATTACACCAGGGATCATCATTAAGTCCATACATTTTCACATTAGTCTTGGAAGTACTCACAGAGCACATCCAAGAGCCTGTGTCATGGTGCATGCTTTTGTCGATGATATCGTCCTTATGGGAAAGTCAAGGGAAGACTTAAATAAGAAGTTGGAGTTATGCAGAGAAGCTCTAGAAGTGTATGGTCTGCGCATAAGTCGTAGCAAGACAGAATATATGGAATGTAAGTTCAGTCCGAGAAGAGAAAACCCTAATATAGAAGTGAAGATTGGAGAAAACATCCTACGAAAAGTTAAAAGTTTTAAGTACCCTGGGTGCATTATACATGATAATGGATAGATTGAACAGGATGTAAATCATAGGATCCAAGTAGGTTGGTCAAAATGGCGGAGTGCATATGGTTTTATATGTGACAAAAAAGTGCCTTTAAAACTTAAAGGTAAATTCCATCGCACCGCTATAAGACCGGCTATGCTTTATGGTACGGAGTGTTGGGCAGCTAAAGGGGAGCACGAACATAAACTGAGTGTGGCAGAGATGAAGATGTTGAGATGGATGAGTGGTCATACGCGATTGGATAAAATAAGGAACAAAGATATAAGGGAAAGGGTTGGAGTAGCACCCATTGTGGAAAAGATGGTTGAATCGCGTCTCATGTGGTTTAGACATGTGAGAAGAAGACCGATAAAACATCCAGTCAGGAGGATGGATGAGATGGAAGATGGACAATGGGCGAAAGGCAGAGGAAGACCTAAGAAGACCATCCATGAGGTAGTCAAACGAGATCTACATGTAAATGGTCTCTCTGTAGACATGATACATGACAGAGCACAATGACGTCGTTTGATTCATATAGCCAACCACACTTAGTGGGACAAGGCTTTGTTGTTGTTGTTGTTGTTGTAGTCATTGGAAAAAATTAATATCAATTAGGTCCTTCACAACTCTAAACAGTAGACATATATGTCATTCTTTCAATGGATAGTACAAAACAAAATGGAATTGCCTATGTATTTGGTTATCTATAGACTATAGTGGTGTGTGTTCCGTTGCTGTCACAAGAGCATGGAAACATTATAGTTTTGGACAATGAATCATTTATTATTTTTTGAATTTCTATATAACTTTTATCTTATTTATCATAAACCCTACTAAAGCAAGTGAAGTTTCGCTCTAAAAATCATTATCCATGTAACAATCTTTCATAAATGAGGAAATATAGGGAGTCAATGGAATATTTATACAATGTGTACAATGGAGATTTAAGGATGCCCGATTTAGTATTAGAGATATAACCATTAGTGTTACCTTTTCCTATCAGTTTAATCTTTTGGGATGAGTGGTTTTATGATATGGTATTAGAGCTCTAGATCTGAAATTAGCTTAAGATTTTGGAATATTTATTATCTCTGGTATCCACGTCACAATAATTAACAATACATATAAGCATCACTATTAAATTTCGAGAAAGTATAGGGAGCCAATGACCTAAGCGTACAATGTGTACAATGAAGGTTTAAAAAGTATTAGAGATATGATTATTAGTGTTACATTATTCTGTTAGGTTACGCTTTTGGGATGAGTGGTTTTAGGACATGGTATTAGAGTGAAGGTCAAGAGTTCGAGTCTTGATGAATCCAAAATTAATTTTTTATAACAAAAGATGTTTATTATCCCTGTATCCGGATGGTTATTCTGGATAGTGACTCTCTAGCACTACTCTTAAATTTCATGTGATAAACTGATAAAAAGACATAACATATTCCCTATTTATTAAAATTTTATATGACGAGAATTTAATAGCCGTCGGTGGGACGAAGACCTCTTTCCCTCCCTTCTTAGCTCCCCTTTACAGGGAGAGGCAGGACTCTATCACGGTATCACCGTAGTCCACAAGGACGGCAAATCTCCGTTTCATCTTTATGACGGATCTCTATTCCCGTAAAACCTTGGCACATCTCTGTTTTTGTTTTCATGGCAAGTATTTCCGAGATTACTCATTTTAATTGTTTTTTTTTTTTTTTAATTATTACGGACCGTAAAAGTGAACGTTTTTAAACCGACAAGAGGTATAAGAAAGCTGTTAACTTGAGCGGATAGGGTTCCGGTAGAGTTCTAAGTTGTAACCCTAATCAGAAATCAGAGATGCCTCTGTCGGTTGTCCACATCACTTTCGCTTCTCCTCTTCAACAATCCATCGTCTTTCACACTCTCACCCCTTCAACTCTGCTTCCCAAAACCCTCTTCCCTCCCTCCATTTCCCTAAGAGGATTCAACACCTCACTATTTGCCACCATAAACTCCAACAAGACCAAGACCGCACCCTCACGCGCCTCTTTGATCGAGACTCCAGTCCTCTGGCTCGGCAGGCTCTGCATCTTCTACGCCCTCCTCAAGGCTGGACTCGCTGGATCTCATGCCAACCCACTTGTCTCAGGTCTCTTCACTTTTTTTACACTCTTTCAGTATAATAGCCCTTGGTGATTATTTTTTATTGGTTGTGTTTTTTGTGTCTGATCCAGATTTGGAAATCAGTGACGGCAATGATTCTGCTGATTTAGGGTTCTCTAAATGGACACAGACTATACTTGGAAAACCAGGTCTGATTGAGCTGTTTTCTTTTTATACTCTGGGTGTGTGTGGTTCAAGTATTACATTGTTATAAAGATTCCATTCCCATGGGAATTAAAGATACCCAAGGGGAAGGTGGGAATTGAAATGATGGTATTTTGATTCTCTGGAATCAAACTTGCATAGGAATAGTTTTTCAAACTTTGAACCAAACATGAGAATATGATATTCCTATCTTAAAATTTCTAGGAATTATTATAATTCCTCCAACCACGCACACCCTCTGAGTGTTTGAAAGGATTGCAAAGAAGGAGGGGATGACTTTATTTAATTGAAGTTTGTTTCAAAAAGTAATTTGAAGCCTGGATTGGAGTGAGTATAAATGGATTGGAGTGATAGCACATATTTCCATTCCCTTTCTTGCATTTCGATCCTGTTGTTCCTTTGAATAATTGAATCTTCCAAACATGCTAAAGATTCTGTTGCTTTATATCCAAGTGTAAATATACTCGTACTTTAGAATCAGGCTTACTTTTAGAGGACTCTTATTTGTTAAGTTGGTTATAATTTTCCCCTAATTTACTTTTTAATCATTTGGTTAGTGAAGACGCGAAGTAAAAGTCATTGACTTGTATGCTCCTGTAAAGTAGTTCTTGTGGAAGTACTCTTTGAATGATCAAAATTGATTGGCATACCATGACCAGGTTTGTGTGACTAGTTTAAATAAACATGCAGTTTAAGTTTATGGAAATGGGGTATATTCATAAAAGTTAATAGTAATACTAATTGGGAATAGTCATTTATGGATGATAATAATGTTATCATACCATAGAAGGCTGATTCAATTCTTCTAGAAGACATTCTTGGTTCCGCAGATAACTGAACTACCAAAGATGGAGATCTGTCAAGTTATAGGTACTGAACTACTGACAAATTTTGAATGCTATGACTGTAATCTAGTACAAGATTAGGAAATCATGTAAATTTTATTAATAATCAAGAAAGCAATGGTGGAAGCTTGCGTTTTAGTATCCTTGCATCTCCATCCTTTCTAAGACATACCATGATCCCATCCCATTTCTTTGTTCGGTAAACCTCTTTTGCGAAATCCTCTGTCTCCCCCTTTTGAGCTAACCTTAATGCTTAATAACAGGTGACATAATTTCTACATGTGTATCCTGTTATTATAAGATGAACCTTTTTTGCCTCTGATTGAAAATAGCATTTCTTTTTTTCTTATTTATTTATTTTTTTTAATTTATAGAGAAGCAGGTTTCCGACTGATTTCTTAGAATCACTTTTTGTAGTTTTTCCTAAACCCTTTCTTATAGTTTATCCAGACACGCCTGTTCTCAAATAATAAAATTCCTTATATACCTGCATTGCATATGGTTCTGTTGTAGTCAATTTGTCTTAAATCAAATATTTGTCCATTGCTTCCTAATATAATCTTTTACGTCTTATGTTTGTGGTTGCTTGAACTGAAGGAAGAAAAATGGCTGGGGGACTAGAAATACCTAAAAATTGGCTTTTAATTTGATTTTGGAAACAAAATGAAGCTTAGATATTGGTATGAAAAAAACCTGAAGGGTTTTTAAAAGAAGCTTTTCATTAGGTGCACCTCCCTCATTCACTAACTTTTACCATGTTCTAGCTACAGCTGGGACAGAAATCAGACATACCCTTCTAACTTGATTAGCCATATCTGTGAGAAGTGTTTGTATGTGCATTAATATTTCTAACTCTGCACCCATCAAGGAGTCATGTGACTGCTCATGCTTCATATTGTAGTCCGGAGAATGCAAGGATATTAACTTCACTAGTTTTTTTTTTTCTGTTTTTTTTTTCCTCTCATGATTCTTTTTTAAATTGCCTCAAGCCAATGATGCTTCATGCTTTATAGTTTATAATTCGAAGTGGAATTAGAGTATGTTAGGTCATCTGAATGAATAATAATACTGGTGGGATATTGTACGAGATGAGTGGATAATGAAATGTGAAGTTTAATGCTTTCTTCACTAAAAGTGCCTACAAGATGAGTGAATGGAAATCAAGAACTCTGTTATTGCCAGCTTTTCTACTGGAACTGCCGGTTACAATGCCTGAAGTGCCTTGTAAATGTCATGATTAGCTATTTATTTGTTGTTCATATCATCTCCAGTTGCATAATGATTTTAACTTGGGAAAAATGAATGTAACGTGGAAATAAATAGTTGTACACATGATGAATCCTGTGCATACGTCCTGGACTGGCTTCTGTGATTCAGTGCATTGAATAGAATTAATGCTAGATACTTACAGTATGTTTAGTTTTGGAATGTATTTTAAGTTTCTATTTACTATTTTTAATAGTACTAAATAGTATTTATTCAATGAATCGAGGAAAACAAGATAATTTGTGTTCACTGTATCTTTTCAAAAGTTCTAAAAAGAAGAAACACGATGTACATAAGATGACATTTTTGTACTTAATATTGAAAGCAAAACACATTTTCTAAAACAAAACACACCATTACATTGTGATAGGGATTGTTATGCCATCAATGATCATTAATCCAATACTAATTTTGGATTCCTATGCTTTATATTCCGTTATTGGTATTATTGATTCAATAGACTTGTTTTGAATAACAGTGAATCAGTTATATCTGTTTGTTATTTGATCAGCAAAGGAAGGAGTTAATGGAAGAAAATTTGTGAGCAAATGGCATCCTACAACAAAGGGTACACTCAGAAGGAACTATAGAGTTCCATCGAAGTTCGAGGGGCGGCGTCTTCTTAAAGCTATTGCATCCTTATTATCAGAAGACGATCACTTTGTTGATGCTACATCTCACAAGGTATTGCATCTTTCTTTCGCTTGACATAAATTCTGTTTCTATTAGGACTGTCTTTCCTTTTTCTTTTTCTCCACCCCCTCCTCTGCACAATTGAGTTTTCTGACATCTTGCAAAATCATTCTAGGGTTGTCAAATCCGGAGGGAAAGTGCTCATGGAGAAAGCGTTTGCTGCAACAACGTGAGAGCGCTCTTTGATGAGCTCCCAACTCCTCATCTCACTGTGGAAATCACACCTTTTCCCGCTGGACCACTTACAGACACGGATTACACCAAAGCTGAGAAGCTTGAGAGGGTTCTTAGATCCAGTCCTTCTGTTTGAGCCATCTTATGTTGAGCTTCATGTAAATATTCTTTGCTAGTTTGTAAATATTGTCAATGTCGAAGAGAAATTTGCTTCATCAACTCTTTACTTTTTACTTATTGAGTTGAATTGCGGTTACACCTTTCAAAAACATTACTAGTTTATTCCTTGATCAATTATCTAATGCCCAACCGCGATAAGTTTTAATTTGTTCAAAATTCTTACAACTCACAAGTCCTTTTGTGTAAAAAATGATTTATTCCTTTGAATAATTTTCCTATTCATTTTTCTATTTTCTAATTTTTTTAAGAGTAAAATTCCATTTCGGTTCCTATTCTTTTTCAATTTGAACAATTCACATCCTATCGATTAAAAAATGACAAATTGGCTCTTGAATTTCAGCTGCGTTAGACATATTGACCCTTGTGTGAATGTCTCAGGTAAGACTTGCAGGATTTTGTTGACATGTCAAGTTAGGTTCTTGAGCTGGCCTGCACTTGGCTAAGATGGATGGTAACGATTTGTTTACAATCACTAAGTTCCTGCCTAATAATCAAAACGATGTTGATATTCGAATTGATCCCATTAGGTAACTTAACAGAAGTAGCTAATCTTAGAACAAGAAGCAAACCATGAGTGATGCAGATCAATCCTCAAATTCTTAGCAATGTGTTAGAGGGAGGAAGACTGTAAATTTCATGGGCTCGACTAGCAAGAGCACTCTAGATAAGAATGTAGAGTGCATGCTGTTCAAGAATCAGGGACAACGGAAAATCCAGAGAGGATTTTGTTTGGTTGCTGCTACTATCATATAAGTGGGTTTCGATTGTTGCTTAAAGGTATGCTTTCAGTAGTTCGAGTTCAGAGTGGGTTTGCCAATGCGGCATGAACTTTGATATTAATTTGGTTGATAGTTTTGGGATGTTTGCTTGTACTGATTTAATGAACTTTATTTTGATGAGCTAATTTCAACCGAGTTTGGCAATTGCAAAAGGGTGATGTAGAAGGCAGAGTGAGCTTGGCGGAAGATATAATGGAGAAATTGGACTAAAAGATGTAGCATAGTAACCAAGGAACAACAAACAAGAGAAGGAGAATCAAGCTTTTAGAGTTGCTTTTTTATGTTTATGTTATCTGCATTTGTAGGTGTTATGTATGCTGTATTCTAGTGAGTAGTCGTGCAATGAGAAGAGAACTATGGCTAAAAGTCCTCCTTTGTTTTTGAACCTTGTTTTTATAAATGGAAAGTCACCTTTTGGTTTTATCCAAGTACCCTGTGAATAGGCTTGGTATAACAATTAATTTCCATGGTGCAATTAAAAATCACCTGATTGCACCTCACTGAAATAAATGGCTTGCTACTCAAATCAGTCATCGAATTTTATGTGTTTACAAAAAGATCTTGCTTACAATTATGGATCATCTATATACACAATCACGGTATCCCCTAACCCGGCAAGCTAAGAACTAATCCACTGCGGTATTGAACTCCATGGCCAATGGGTTGCTGCATGCAGCAAACGAGATTCGAACCCTGACACTTGTTTAAGTAAACTGGTGAACTAATCACCAAACCAATTCAACTTGGTTAACTAATATGCTCTATAACATTAACATAAATACTCATTACGTTGGCAACCATATCTAGAGGCCAAACGTCGTTTTCTAATAGAAACATTAATGGATTATACTTGAAAAACATGATATTGGTCGTAAGAAGGTGGAAATAAGGGCAAACTGTAGAGCTCCAGGGTACATTGAAATAAATTAGTTAGATGCAGTGAGGTGTATTAAAGAAAATGCCTTTTTTGTGAACGTCATTCTTGTATACTTTCCTTTGTCAATACCTACTAATATCATTCAATTTTGTATGTTAACTTGACTACTCAGATTATTATTTTCAAGTCAATAAACACCTATTTAGATTATGTGGGTTCTATCTATCTGCATTTTCACTCCCTACCAAGGGAACCCTCCTAACAAATCAGAAAATCCATGATGAATTGGACAATTGAGTGACACAAAAATAGCATGCTATGTATGAATATAGAAAAGTTGATTTATGCTTCTTTTCTTTTCTATCTGATTTAGGCATAATAATCATATGTACAGAAAGAAAAGAAGGGATAAGAAGAATTGTGATATCTAGCGGCTATTCTAAGAAGTAGAGAACTACAGAGATATGTTATCAAAGAAAAGGATCCAAATAACTTACAACAACACAGACTGTGATGCATCACACAACAAAGACAACAATAACTATTCTACAACATAAAACAATCTAAATCATACTCCAATTTCTTTCTTTCCTCTTCCTTTTAAATTTTAAAGGCCTCAGCATTCAGCAACCCTTCATTGCACATTTCAAAATTATAATTAAAAGAAAAAAAAAAAAGAGAAAATAAAAATCGATTCTCTTCCGTCATTTTCCATCACCGGCTTGCTGTCAGAGGCGCAGCGCAGTGACGCATAGCTCATCGGCGGCGAGATCTCCGGAGGTTGCAACATCGTCGGCATCCGGCGCGGGGAGGTTCAGATCGAAGGGTAGAGGCTTGCGGCGGAAAGAAGAGGTAAGGACGCAGTCATCGTCGTCGTCGACGACGGAGGAGGAGGAATCGCAGTCGCTGTGGCAATCTTCAAGTGCGATAGGGTTCACGGGCCTTCGGGGGACCATCGAGGGAAGAGGGTTGGAAACCCTAGGGCCGCTGAAGGACTCGACCGTGCTGCTCATGCCGCTGCTGGTAGGGCGGCTGGCCTGGACCGGATCGAACTTGGAGATGATGAGATCGGAGGCGGGCTCGGGTGGGCCGGGGAGGGGGAAGTTGGTCTTGGCTTTGGGCCCGCGGAAGGAGCGGGCGGCGGCGTCGTAGGCCCGGGCTGCAGCCTCGGCGGTGTCGAAGGTACCCAACCAGACCCGGGACTTCTTCCATGGGTCTCTGATCTCGGCGGCGAAGCGGCCCCATGGTCTCTTTCGGACACCGCGAAAGCGGGTTTGGGTCGCTGGTTCGTTAGGGTTTATCGATGATGGTGCTTTGGTTGGTGGATCGGTGGGTCTGGCTCGGGGCATGGGTGTTATGTGAAAAGAGAGAGAGAGGGGCAAAGAAAGGGTTAGGAAGAATATGAGTGGAGAAGCAGAAGAAGAAGCAGAACCTCACACCACACCAGCCAGTAGCCACCACCAAGGGGAATCTCTTAATCTTGCTTCTCCATCTCTCTCTCTCTCTTTGTCCCCTCCCTCTCTCTCTCTCACTCTCTCTCGGTCGGTACTTCTTTCTTTCTCTTACTAAAAGTTTGCTCTCTCCGGAATGAGAGATGGGGTCGGATTGCTTTTGGAGCATTGAGCATGGATTTTATAAGTTGGAAAATGACAACGTTGCCCTTATCCTTTGTAGAATCATTGCCAGCAACGTCTGCCTAGCAGGTAAATAGCTTTTTGTTTTTAACACAATAAGCGCACTATTTAATATTTATACTCACAAATATTCAGAATAGTAATAAACTTATTTACGAAAATACAAAATTAACGTTACGAAAATACAAAATTAAGGAGAATTTTTTTAAATAAGTAAAAAATATTTTATTTACTAAAAAATATAATTTATAATATTTTTATCAAAATTCATCGTATTTCTTATTTCATTTATACCGTAAATGAAATAAGGTTACACAGTATTTTATTTACACTATAAACAAGATAGGTGAAGATATATGATGTTTACAGTGTAAAGGAAATATATTCCGACAAATTTTCAATAACTATAAAAGAAGGTGCAATTTTTGTATTCTCCACAAACATTTCACTTTTTCTCTTTCATTTTTCTTCCAAAAAATAAGCCAAAATGTCTAGTAGTAGTGAAAATGTGGTTATAAATGTGTATCTCAATTGCCATATGAGAAACAATGATACCAGCATGATATTTGAGTGCAAGAATTCTATTTTGTTGCGTATCCGGCGAGTAAGTTCTTTGTCGGAGCTGAAGACTCTGATATTGGGTAACATTGGTGGTAGCGGCAGAAAAGAGATCGGAAGGGTGAGGTATCGGTTACTAGCATCGATAGGAAATGTAGTCTTTTCGGTTTCGTTTATTTTGGCTCAATGGCGACGAACATGTGCATCTCATGTTTGATATCCATGGGAGAATCATGGCGGAACAAGTGATAGAGCTTTTTGCGGTGGTAGGTGATGTCGGTGGCGGTGATCTGGCCAGTCGAATTTTGTGTAGGACGACCCTCCTCTCACACCACCACCGATACATGTTGTTAGTCTAGTGGAAGACATGGACGTTGATGGTGAAAACTCTGACGAGGAGTATGTTGCGATTAGCAATAACAGTAATTATTCTGAAGATGAGGAGGAGGAGGAGTTTGTACTAAAGAAGTCAGTCAAGCCATCAGTTCGGTATCTTCTGTCCATTCCGCACTCAATTTCGGCCTTATCAGCTGTACCCAGTCACTATCATACATTGAATCTGGACGCGATGCACGAGACAACTCAATTTTCTAACATGGGTGAAGACGATTACAACTTAAACAGTGCTGTGGAGTTTCGGGTTGGCCACAGGTTCAAAAATAGAGATGCAGTGATGCAGGGTGTGAAGAATTACAGCATTCGCAGAAGTGATGTGTACCGAGTTGTGGAGTCGGATCAATTAAAATACCATGTGCATTGCCGGCAATATACAACAGGCTGCCCTTGAAATCTCCATGTTGCTCTCCGACAAAATCGAATATTGGTGAGTTCAAGTTTATCATGGTGTATTTTCTCATTTATGAATGTTATATTTGGATTAAATGCCAACCATGTATGTGATATTTCGTTAGGGAGGTGTGTAGTGTTGGAGGACCGCACATGTGTTTAGCACCCACCATGTCTCAGGACCATCGACAGTGGACAGTAGTCTCATCTACAATGTCATCCTGCCATTGATACAATCCAGCCCATCCGTCAGCATCCCGGTTCTACAAGGTGCAGTTAGGCAAAGCTATCACTTCAAACCCTCGTTCATAAAGGTCTGGATGGCGAAACAAAAGGCTATTGCGCAGATATACGGTGATTGGGAGAAATCATACAAAGGTGTCGAGGTTGCTGTAAGATAATAATCAGTAACAGGTGGTAAAACATGATAAATAATTCATATTTTCATAACTGAATAAAAGAAACTCGCTTACGTCATCGAACTGTAACTGGTCCAACGCCCGACGCCATCGGAGGACTCTCTACTCGTACTGGTCCCTACTCTGTTGCGCCATACCTATCAACCTGTGGACATTTACAAGAATAGCAAAGACTCAATTTATCGCACATCATATCAAATTATATAAACGAAGAAGAAGAAAACCATAAATAACAGTTACCTCACAGCCATGGGATATGTATAAACTAGTCACTGGGTGGACACTATTGGAAAAATCTCTGGTATATCCAAGAGACTAGCAGCGGAGTGCATTCTGCAATATCTGTAGTGGCTCGATGTGCTGCAGAGTATAGGGAGTGGTACGTCCATGTAAGCATCGCGAAACCCCAAGACAGAGAACAGCACCTCTAAAAGTCATCAAGCAGTGGCAGCCATCGTAGATGGACCTGATTGTTTGACTTGTCGGTCATCAGGTAACCCCTAATCATCAAAAGTATGTAACACCTCGTGTGCTGTCGGAGAGTGTCTGGATCATTGGTATCAGGCATCTGCCGGAGTTGCTCCTAAAACCATGCCAGCTTGAGAGAGAAAGACTCCTTCCTCTGCGCACCTTGCTGCTGAACTGCAGGAGGCCTGGCACCAAGTAGCCGCTCCACCAACTCCCATGTCTCAGTCCCGTACCATGTGTGGAAAAGACACGCTGTCAAGTGAGGTGGCACGCAGGTCGGTGGAAGGTGTTAAGGCTCGACACGTAGATGCTCCTAGATCGTTGATCGTCGCCGAAGATCCAACGGTTCTGGAAGCGTCTGGAGAGAAAAACAATGGATGCAGACTGTGACCTTGCGGCGGCGCGTTGTGGCGCGTTTGGAAGTTTCTGACGACGGGGCCGAGCTCTGTGTACTCGTGGCGATGAGACAAAGACAATGATATGGTCTGTGACGAAGGAAAAGGTCGGGAAGGTGAGTGAAACAAGACCAAAAATTGTTGGGAGGAGAAAAAAAAGAACTATGAACGAGTTCTCATGAAGAGAAAAAAAGAGAAAAGTAACTGATAGAACGGGTGCAGATGGAACTGTCAGAAGAAAGTACAGATGGAACTGTCGGAAGAAAGTACAGATGGAACTGTCGGAAGGAAGCACAGAGAAAACAGCCATAAGGAAGCGCAGACGTAACTGCTGCAAAGAAAAAGCGCAGACAAAACTGCCGCAAAAAAAACGCAGACAAAACTGTCGCAAGAGTGGCCAACTGCCGAAAAAATGCTGAAAAGATGGCGAACCGCCAGAAAATTGCTGAAAAGTGACAAAATGCGAAGAGATGGCAAACTATCGGCAGGTGTCGAAAAACATATGGTTTCTCCATGAGAATAAGTAAGTAGTGAATGAGCTAATTAGTGAAGTGAGAAAGCATCAAAACATTAACAAAAGAGAAGAAAAAATAGCACGAAAGAAGAGTATGAAAAATACGGTAATTTTACTGAAGAAAAATAACATATCGTCCTCAAGGAGGATACTATGGCTCTAATACCATGTTAGAAACAAGATATTAAAGTGAAGAAAGTATCGTATATTATTGAATAAGTTCTAAAGATACAATGTACAAGGATATTTATATATATATTAAAAGAATCAAAGCAATAAAAATATAAAATCTTATAATAAATACTTAAATATACTATATAAATATAAATAATACTAACTAATTTTAATTGATCCTATTTATACTCTAACAGTCTCCTTGTGCGACCACATTGCCAGTTTTTCTTGCTGTTGGAATTCATCTTCCATGATGCTACTTGCCATCATAGTATTACTTATCATGTATCAATTCATTGCAGTGCCAATTCATGATAAATATAATCTAATCTAATTTTGGTAATGACATTAATTAAACTTATTGAATCTTTTTAACTTAAGAAAAAGATATAATTCACAAACGAGATAAGAATCAAAGAAATCTTCCATTGTTTTAACATTTACGTACCATGTAAAGGAACACTAAAGAAAAAAGAATCTAAATTCATGAAGCACGATATTCTATAAGAGAAATATTAAAATGTTATTAGAGTTATTTTTTTTTTACTATAAATTAGTTAGAGGTAAATATCAAATCGATATCCGAAAAATTCTGACGCTGACAAAATGGTACCTGACTTTTATTATTGACAAAATAGTCCCTAAAAAATTTTAAAATTTGACAAGCGTGTCCTCGAACTCGCTGGAGCAAATCTTCGGCAAGCACAATGCTAACGTGGCTGCCGTGACTTGGCAAACCACTCCCAAACCCTAATCCCTCCCCATCGCAGCCTCCTTCCCTCTCCCTCCCCATTGCAGCCCCCCTCTCCAACGCGCACTACCTCCTCCCCTCTCCCTCCCCAATTGCAATAGCAGAAGCATCAATAACAGCAGAAACAACACCATCAGAACCCAAAACAGAACCAATAGAAGAACCTGCACATTCAAAACCTAACCTTGCTTGTTCTTCCTTCTCTCTTTTCCCTCATTCCTTCCTTCTTTTATCGAAGGACCATAACAATAACAATATCCATTCACACACCCAGACATTTACATAAACACATAACCTACATATATAAATATAAAGAGAGAAAGAGAGAAAGGCTGAGGGACTGAGGAGATGCGGCTATTCCAGGCCTTGTTGTCGCTCCGATAGTGGTGGCAATGGTCCTTGATAGTGTTCTTGCCGTTGAAGTTGCTATTGCTGTTGAGGTTGTTGTTGCGATAGGAAGGAGAGAAAAGTGTGCGTTGGGATTGCTGCTGTTGTTGTTGCTTGTTGTTGTTGTTGCTGTTGATGTTGAGGTGGTTGTTGCTGCGAGTGGTAGTGGAGGTAGGGAGGGGGGAATGTGCATTGGGGAGGGGGTGCGATGGGGAGGGAGAGGGAGGGGGGCTGCGATGGGAAAGGAGTGTGCATTGGGTAGGGGGAGGGTTGCGATGGAAAGGGAGAGGGAGGGGGGAGTGTTCGTTGGGGAGGGAGAGGGGATGGGGGTTGCGATGGGAAGGGAGAGGGAGGGGGAGTATGCGTTGGGAGGGAGGGATTAGGGTTTCGGGGTGATTTGCCAAGTCACGGCGGCCACGTTAGCATTGTGTTTGCCGGAGATTTGCTCCGGCGAGTTCGAGGACACGCTTGTCAAATTTTAAAATTTTTTAGGGACTATTTTATCAATAGTAAAAGTCAGGTACCATTTTGTCAGCGTCAGAATCTTTCGAGTACCGATTTGGTAGTTACCTCAAATTAGTTATTAATATTTAAAAATATAGAATAAAATATATTTTTAAATTATTTGACTAAAAAAACTAAATTAAAAAAATTAAATTAATAATTAAATAATAACAAAAATAATAAATTTTGATAATTTTCTAATATTTTTCATTGTATAAATCATGAATAATTTTATATGCATAATTTTTTCTGCGCATTAAAATGGCTGGTAGGAAGTAAAATAAGATTAAAAGTTTGTCTTTAATACCATAAAACAGATACAAAATAGATTAAAACAAAAATTTCAATGATAAATATGAATTTCATGTTATGCAAGTGACAATGTAGTTTGTACTTCGTACCACAGTACCCCTTAAGAGAAATGCTTATTGTCTTTATTTGTACCTTTATTTTTTATTTTCAATGCTTAACTGATCAAATTTAACATTCATTGTGGTGTTTTATTTGAGTTGTTTGTATAATTACTACAATTGCATAATATTTGAAGTTGTTAGTTGTATAAATATTTTGGATTTGAATCTTTTATACTGATGAGGTTTTGTAACATGAGAATTTGAAAAACGTAATTAGTCTTCCATGGATCAATTAATTTTCAATATGCGTGGGTTCTGATAAATGATTTAAAAGTAATTAGTCTCTGACCCAAAAATATAATCTATTTAAAGGAATTAAATCCAAATAGTTTACACCAGAATAATTTTAATTGGTAAGTTATTCTAGATGCTACCAAAGTTTGTGAAACTTTTGCTCATAAATAAAAAGGTCTAATTCTTTTAGACTTTATAGTTTTATCAAATTTATAATTAAGTTTTTATTTTTTTTAATTAGGTTTCTATACTGCTTTTAATTTTATAATTAGATCTTTTTTAGTGTAAAAAATATTAGAGTTAACTGATTATTTTTTCGTAAATTGAAGGTATTTATAATTAAAAACGTAATTAAATTTTTTACCGCATGTATTTTGAAAAAAATATTCTGTTAATTTTAACGTTTTTGACATGAAAATTACTTAAATACAAAATTAAAAGTAGTATAAGGATCTAATTGAAAAGAAAAAAATTATAAAGATTTAATTGAAAATTTGGTAAAACTATAAATACTAATAGAGTAATTAAACTTAATAAAAAAGGTTATGAAAGTTTTAATTTTAGCAATTTTGAATTATTATGAAGCTTAACACATGCTAAATTTTATTTATAGTACAATAACTGATGATTTCACTAGTAGCACTCTCATTCTATGGAGCTAATCAGCTGAAGTTTCAGTGGGTAGAGCGATATGACAAACTCTCATTCTACGTACCATTTAATTAGTTTTTGCATTTTTGGGTGATTATAGAGGAATGGATAAAAGAAATTTGAATTCGACTGTTTGTGAGGATTTAAATGAATAAAAGAAACCAATGAGCACGAAAAATGAGACAAAACAATAAGCGGTTGTTGTTAGACTACCGTTGTGTTTAAAAAGATTTGGTGTAATCTTGTTACTTGCGTGCCACCATTAAAAAATTACATGTATTAAGTTAAGTGCCACATAATTAAAAGGTGGATACTACAATGAAGATGGCAAAAATATCTTCTCATGAAGATGCTTTGGTTAAAAGTGTGGTTTATTTATTTAGCCACACTTTAAACAAAAACAACACTTTTATAAATATCAAAATCTAACCATACAATCCATCATCCAAAGGTCAAAAAGAAATATACTCATATGAAGACAATTATGCCATCTTCATTGTAGTATCCACCTAATTAAAATTGGTCCAGCATTTTTTAAATTCTTAAATTAATTTATTACCCTTAAGTTTATATTATTAACATTTAATTTAAAATTTAAATCTCTAAATTAATTTTAACTTGGGATCAAGCCATAAAAACAATCACGAGTATAATTATCGGGTTAGACTACGTACATTATTCTCTTTAAGTGCAATCTTTTTTCGAATCATATGTTGACGCGAGATGATTGTGCATCCTTTGTCCTTTTTTCAAACCATAAAACTTAAATTAAGAATATTAATCTTCATGAAATATGGAAAAATCTAACCCCAAATTATAAAATTTAAAAAAATATATAAATATACAATAAATATATTAAGAGTTCTATTGTTGTGAAGGAAGTTAGAGGAGTAATTGTGGTGGTGAAAAAGGTGGCACTAGGAGAAGATGAAAGAAGGCAAAAGATGAGACTGAAAGTTATGAGTTCAATCAGAGTGTTAATACAAGCAATATTACGGATAAAATTATTGTTTCAAACATATTATAAAAAATCAATAATGTTGATATACACAAAAAAGGATTACCATATATAAACATATATATTTGACATCTCATACAACCTTTTTTATTATACTATTATAACCAGATATAATTATTCTACTAGATTTGATTATTCTTATAATTGATTATTTAATTGAAAATTCTGTGGAAAAAAAATACACAAATACAGAAAAATTGATTTTTAGTAAATATGTAACATTTTTTCTTTAAGAATTTAAAATTTATGAATTTGTAAAGTTTAGACACGTTAGATTTGAATTATGAAATCTATTTTTAGGTTACGTATGATTTAGTTTTAATTCATTCTAAATTGTGATGTGATATATAATTATATATTTACACATGGTGAATTGCATTTATAATCTGTTAGGTAGCGTTTGTTTTGAGGTACTAAGACAGAGACCGAGAGACTGAAACTCAGCATCATGTTTGTTAGTTCAGAAATTAGTACTAAAATTTCTGTTTCTATCCCCAAAATTTCAGTATTTCAGTACCTCCAAAAAGTGGAGACGCATGAAACTAAAATTTTTAGAGATGGAGATTGAATCTTTAATAACATTTTATACCTAAAATACCTTCATTTCAATTAATTAATTCTAATTTTACCCTTTGTACAAATTAAATTAGAATTTTATTCTTGTTTCAATTTCTGTCTCCTACTTTGCACTAGACAGAATATTGAGATTTATTTCAATCTCTGACTCTTAGTCTCTGTCTCTCAATCTCAGTCTTTTCGTCTCTATCTCTCCACCAAACGCTACCTTACTGTTCTATGAATTACGATTTGCATCTTCCTTTGAAGTTCAAGTAAAAACCTAGTTAACGGGTTAGTTTTTTTCATTAGAAAAATCAATAGAATCATTGCGTTATCAATGAACAAGATGGCTATTGAAGCCAACTGCACACGAAAAGCAATGCTATGAATTGTGGTGGTGGTTACATATGAATAAATGCAGTTCAACGATCAACAGCTGCTAAATTTGAAAATATCATACCTAAAATCTTACATTATATACATATATGCTGGATGGAAAACATTCTATCGTAAATCAACCACAAGAAGCCGCATCTTCTCTGAGTCTATCACTCAAAGACAACCTTCAAAGGAACTCAACTGGGTGGTGAAGGGCATTCTGCACAGTTCTACCGATCCTATTGGCCTCTTATTATCCTGAACAGTTGCAAGTGATTTGAATAATGATAATCTTGACGAAAGTTTAAAGCATAATTATATAATAATGAATAACGGGACAAACCACTATCTTGGCCCCCTGGCCCCGGGAATGGATCCTCTCCAGTGAAGAAAAAACTGGATGGTGTCAATTGTGATCTTTCACCCTTCATTGCTCTCTCTCTCATATTTAATTTTGCCCCCACTTATAAAGTTAACGGTGAGAGATCACATTGCATTTCCTCAAGTGTTGAAAAAACCGGAGAGGATCCATTTGCCCCTGCCCCGAAAAATTATAATTTTGACAGAATAACCCCTCAATAAGAAAAGGCACATGTGTCCTCCCAAAGATCACGAATGCCTTTCTTTTATTCAAGGACTATTTTGTCGAAAAAAATATTTCCAGTACCCTCAACTTATGAAGAATGCTTTATAACTTGCCTTCCCAATCGAGTCAACTCAGGTTCTTCCATTAGCATAGCTTGGAGTGGCTTCATGTCGATTCCTTTATCACCAGAGCTGCAATAATCACAAGGTATGTAATTTCTGTCATTAATGAAATAGTAGCAGTTATAAGTTGCATGTGCAAACATGCGAGTTTTGGGAAAGTTAAGTGATCCGATGAATATCCTCACTATCTAGTCATTTTTGCACAAACATTAATTCTTGGTGATTTCTAATTCCAGTAATAAATAGGGTATTAGGACCAAATTGAGGCTTAAGTATAGTTCATATTTATCATGGAAATGTTGAAAATGCATTGTAAATTTCAAGGCACCCTTGTACCAAGTAAATTCATCCACTGATTTCGAACACTCGGCATAAATGAGCAACAGAATGAAAATGCATGGAAATGAAAACAAACACACATAATTGTTATGGTCAGGTCATAAGTTTCCCTCTTAAATGGGAATCCATCAAGTCTACCCCAAACTTCCCTACTGAGTATTAATCTACCGAATTTTCGCAAGCTTTAGAAACATGCCAATAAAAGTTCAGTTAAATAGCATAGAATCAAGAACTAAAGCTTACCCAAAAACACGATCCACCGAAAGTAGCCTGTGGTGAAGTTTGTAATCATTGCCAACATATGTGACAATTAGGCTACCTGCATCTGGGTGGGGCCAGCTTCTTGAGGTGGGGAATCTCAATACAAATGTACCTGGTTCTTGAAGTCCTGTGGGACCTTGAAGCGAAGCTTCTGCTTCCTCCTTAGTTATGAATCCTTCTATCCACTTAGGTGATGTAGAATTCCAGATAGGGTTTACCCGCTCCTTTGAAATTATGTAAGCCACAGGGTACAACCAACACCATAACTTCTCAAAGTTTTCTTGGGCTAAATACTCTTGACATCCAGCAATAACTCTTAGAAGCTCTAGGTCCTGCAACAATTATAAAATTTCTTAGAAAAATTAAAAACAAAAAAGGACCGCTAATAACTCGTATCTCTCTCTAATTTTTCAGTGCACAGAACTGGAAAGGCCTAGCTCTACCATAAGATATTAGCCCAATATGGCAATAATTTTCAATAAAGAGGATAATGCAAAAACCTAGAATACTTGGACATATATTATTTATAGGATTTCACGGTTTTGTAACCAAAATGTCAAAAACTGATGACATGCCCCCATAATGCCAGTTACATATCTTTGCTGCACAAAAGATTTACAAACGAAAGCAACAATTGGAGAGGAAGTTAATATGGTTTAAAGCAGCAAGAAGTATGACAAAACATTGACAGCAACATTCCTTCATAGTAATTTAAGTATAATAATCTATACATATTTTATGAAAATTCTTATTGCTTCTGCAAGAGCTCAAATATCATCCATATGCTTATTTTGGTTTTAGAATTTCGAAAATAGATTTAGGTTTTCATTTACGGGAGTGGATCCTTTCAATTTTTTATCCTCGATTGTTTGGTAAAGTATGATCTTTTACCATTCAATATCTTTTCTTATATGTTTTCTCTTGGTCCCACTTAAAGAATGTAAGGTGAAAGATCACACTTAATCAAACAATTGAAAAAAAAAATTGAGAGGATCCATTCCCTTCATTTACCATTCGTATTCATAGTTTGCTTCATGAATTCCTTGAAACAGAAATATCATCTAAAATAGTTGAAAGTAAACAGCAGCAACATGTTATCACAACTGTAAGTGCTTTCATGGGCAGTAACAAAAGAAATGACCTGATGTGAGAGAGATCGCGAACTGCAAGCAATCTTCATGAATTGCTCTTCAATCTCATACACTGCACTCTCCCAAGGAACGTGGTTGTTGTTTGGAGACATCATCTTCCAAAGATTAGTTCCATCTTCCACCAATTTTTTGGCAATTAATATTTGATTTCTGATTTACAGATCAAGCAAGTAGTTAAAAAGGAATAGGCATGATAAATTACAATAAAGACAAGCGATTATGTTGAATAATACTAGAAGAAAATCGGTACACTTTGTTTAGAAAGTCAAAATACATGGATAGAAGAATGCCGGAATACAATCTGTTAGGAAAGAAAGATCAATTTTAATAGAGTGAGCTGAGTAAATAATCTACAAGAGTCTAGAAGCTGTTAAGGCAATTATACAATTGCCAGGTAGGATAGATTCCCTAACAGCCCCCTAACTAAAGTGTGTAAGGACTTCTCTACCCTCTTCAACTAGTGTGCTGAACACTCTTTTCTCACTTGTGTATATAAGTACTGGTTCAGTACTCTCTCTCCCTCTCCCTCCCTCTTTCACCTTTCTCTTCTTTGAATTCTCAAACTCTATTATGGTATAAAGAGCTTCTGATTGCAAAAGCATCGATTCTCCTCCATCGCCTCTGCTAATGAATCCGCCAACACCGACTGATCCTCCTCATCTGCCTCTGTGTCCTCTTCCCAATTCTTCTCTCCGACTTGATGATCGAAACTTTCTCTGGCGCAGCCAAATTCTCTCTGCGATCAAGAGCAATCATCTCTTCAGCCTCATCGATCGGTGTGCTATTCAGCCTCTTAAGATGCTCTCCACAATGAAATCTCAAGTGCATACGAATTCTCACACTAGTGGTTAATTGCGAATTTTCATGGTAAGCGTGGGAGAAGCTCCTACTTTGCGTCAGAAACAAGAGCGCACGTCCAGCAACTCAAAGCTGAGTTAAGGTAAGAGGTACTAATGCAATTATATAACACTACATCAATAATAACCTTACCCATGGTGTGAACATCCTGAATAAAGTGACACATGATGGGCCAACTCTGAAATTTCTTTCTTTGAGGCCAAGGATGCAATCTCCTTAAGCATCAGCGATCTCTCAGCCAAGCCAGCCAAGCAGTACTTAAAAACAGTCATGTCAGATATTGGATATCTTCTACTTGCCACATTATTTGAAGGTGAATTTCTCTCCCCTATACTCTCTGAATCAGACAGAGTCTCATATGCCTCGTAGTTAGCAGGTGTGCCATACAAGCCAGTTGTAAGCCCATTCTCAACCTAATTCACAGTAAATTTGCCGTGATATTCAATAATTAGTAAAAGGAAAATCACATTAAGAAAAGAGCTATTTAAGATAAATCTCACACACGATTTTAAGACAACTATCCAAAAGAGACAATTTAAGACAAATATCCTAAAGAGATAATTAAAAGAAAAATCACCTAAACTTCCTAGTGTCTATTTTTCAATAACGTTTTTTTTTTTTTTTGGTGACTTTTCAATGAAGTTTGTATCAGTATAAACCAAATTTAGAAGTACATTTAGGTCATTTTTCAAAATGTTTTGGAGAATAAGAGAATATATAGATTGTTTCAAAAATGTTTTGGAGGATAAGAGAATATATAGCTTCTTGTCAACGGAAAAAAATATTATAATAATAATAAATAAAAAATTATTAGATAGAGATAAGGATAAACAACCAAAATCGCACCAAATTTTTGGAAACGCTAACAAAAATAATCCTCACTTTTTAAAACGACAAAAATGTCCTTAAAATATTATAAAACGCAACAAAAATAACCAAAAATAATATCATTTTTTTATAAGTAGCAAACGACTTTTGTATTTGGCAAACCGCTTATGCATTTGATCCAAATTTGTAGGAATATTTGAATAACTATTGAGAAAGTATACACACAAAAAATCGGATAATAATTCGATTTCTAGAAAAAAAATATATTTTTTAAAAGTGTTATTGGTCATTTATAAAAAAGAATCGCAAAAAAAAATCTACTTAGAATAAAATTATCAAATTTAAAGGATAAAATGGTCTCGCTTTTCTAATCATACTTGCAAAAAGCCGCATCAAAATCTAATTTCTAAAGCACTTTTTGAGAATATATATTTAACGCTGGATATTTTGTTGCGTTTCAAAATATTTTGAGGACATTTTTGTCCTTAACAAAAGTGAGATTTTTTTTATAAGCATCTTCGAAAATTGGGTATGATTTTGTAGTTTACACTAGAAATAACTTAAAATTGGTTGGGGTAAACCAGCAAAATTGCACCCGAAATATCTTGATGCTGACAAAAATGTTACCGAATTTTGTTATCGATAAAAATGTCCTCAAATAATTTGAAAACGTGCCAAAAATGCTCAACCGCAATTAGAAACCTACTCCGTTAACAGAAAATCGTGACGTGACTCATTTGTTAATGTCAGAGTTTCACTTGTCATATATGAAGCTCCGTTTGCCACATCACTGTTTTCCTTTAACGACGTTTTAGTTCACGAGTGTGTATTTTTGTCACATTTTTAAATAATTTGAGGATATTTTTGTTGATAACAAAATTGAAGGCATTTTTGTCAGCGACAAAATAATTTGGTTGATTGTTGGTTATGAATTAATTTTAACTTAAAATTGTCCTAATTAAAAATTGATCCAAAACAATTTTCTTGATTATCAAGCAACATTTATCCAAAATCTAGGCCCATTGCACACAGACGTTTGGTTTTTAGAGGTTGCTAAATAGGCTTAGATTGACAAAGGAAACAGACAAGCCACCTGATTAGTAGTCCGGGCATGAGAATTACATTCCTCGTCAGGTTGCTCTAGGTTGGTGTCAGCCTTCACTGATACGGATATCTTGTCATGTCCAAATCTGAATCGCTTCGTTAATGGATTAGATTTTGCCTCACAAACAGGATGCTGATGTTCAAAGGATGCATCATCCATTCCTGAAGATTGCATTAAATTATGCTTAGGAAGACCAGGTGACCTTTTCCACACCAGGGTAGACAATCGGGTATTACGACTCCTGGAGATGCATCGAATTGGACGGGAGAGTGCCTCAAAAAAAGGATAATTTCCTAATTTTGGAACACAGAATTTGATGAGGAACAACCTGTTATCACACTTGGATGAAAGCTGGCAAATGGAAACATAGTTAGTGATGGTGCCAAACTGCCAAAGAATATCAGAACTTAATTACATGGAGAGTCATGTATGACACCTTGAATTTGAGTCAACATATTCTTATATTTCATGGCATTGTAATTGGTCAACAAGGCAAGTACAATCACATTAATCTCTCTAACATATACCATCTTTTTAGTTCAGGATATGATCAAATTTAACATTTTAATTTAGAACTGTTTCAAATGCACAACAGTTTCTCATTAAAGAGAAAGGAAAGAGGAGAAAAAAAAGGGGGGGGGGGGTCAAACTGTTAACCAAAGGAATGACAACAACATATGTGAATTATGAAATCACATGGCATGACACCTTGAAGACTGCCTCACTGTGTAGCACAACACCGTTTTCCGATAAAACAATGTGGCAGCTCAAATACAATGTACAGAAGTATCTTTTAATAGTAGACAGTAGTGTGTTCAGCCATGGGATTTCTCATTAATGTTTTACAGGAATTTGTCCATGTTACTTTGTTGTATGAGTCAGGTGCCTGTGTAGGTCAGTTGCAACAGGAAAAATAAAGGCATCATTTTAGGTGATAGCAACTAGCATAAGTATGAATGATAGTCCCATTGATGAAAATATTGGGTATTTTCCTCTTGAAATAAAATTTGCTTCTCATGTAATTATCAAATGGAATATTGGGCAAGAGCTGGAAAATGTATAGAAGGGATAGCATAAGCCAAGATTGTATGTGGTGATATATTTACCTGAGATATCTTCAGCTTAAAAGATGCACGGCCCAGTAAAAGTTTACTCGGTCTTTCATAAGAAGGAAATTCAATTCCATCATAGCTAGCCAAAATGGGTGCTTCTTCATCAATTGTATTCTCCACTGGTGCCCGTGTGTCAGCATACAAAAGTGAAGCATAAACCTGCTAACATCATCAACAAAGGATAATGTTAATACCAAAAAGCGTCCCTCTCTTCTAAGTGAAGAGCACTAACTTGTTCAGCATTAACACCAGCACACAAACCTCATTCTCCTTATCAACAGGTTGGCCAAAAACATCTAATAGTACAACGTCCAAAGAGAAGTTCCTACGACAAGATGCCTGTACCAAAATAAAGAAAGGCAAAACTGTTTCCAAAGTTTCAACGAAAAAAAATAGCAATTAATTTGTTCCATACTAGACAGGTTCATTATCAGGAAAGAAAAAATGTAAATATTAACAGTTGAAGTTTCAAGATTAACATTATGCATGCTAGTGGCATGCAATAAATAATGCAGTCAATCTACATGACCAGATAGCTGTACAAAAATGGCAAACATTTGTTTTATCTCATTGGGAAAATGTTGTGCTATTATACATACGCACGAGATTTTCACCAAAACCAAAACTAGTAAATATTAATCGTCTCTTAGTAACCTAGAATAACTATGAGACAAATGTTCACTTTTGACTAATCAAGTTAACACTCATGAACTCAAGCATATGCTAGATACAACAACAACTACTAACCCTTTCATAATAACTAAGGTTAGCCACATGGATCAAATGATGTCGTATTACTTTGTCATAAATCATGTATATGTAACCTCTGATAATAATTTCTTCCAAGGTTTTCTTGGGTCACTCTCTGCGTCCAGCTACCAAACTCTTCTATCTGATCCACATTCCTAATAGGAGCCTCAACAGGTTTTCTTCAAACATTTTCATACCACTCTAAACTTTTGCTAGGTATCAATAAAGATCACGTCACTAAACTTTGTTAGGTTGAATAAGATCAAATGTCATTTGACATTTTTCTCCCCATGAATGATCCCACATTTATGCATGTTTTTGGGATCCAATTTGAATTTTTGGTAACATAAATTTGTCACAACTCAGCAAACTTGCCCACGTAGTGTTTGATACTCATCATTATGTTCAATTTTAAACTTCTTTTTCTTTTGGAGCCAAACAAAAAACAAACAAGGAACAATGCTAAAACCAGTACCTGCACCTAGGGAAAAACAAACACACACAGAATTGAATGGGATGAATTAATATGATTACACCCTAAACTGTATATTATTGAATAAACTAGTGCAGAAAATGAAAAGGAAAACAAGGAACAATGGGCTGAGATTTGGAAGCCAGCCTCTCTCGCAAGTCTATTTTGTTTCCTTCTAACTGAATTCCTACCCTCTCCAATTCCTAGCTCCTCAAATACTCTCCTCCTACTCTCTCTCTTGATCCTGATGGTATCATGCTTTCTCACCTCCTTTCGCACTGCCCTCCTCGTGCCAGGTGGCAAGTTAGTTACAACAGTCTCTCTTCTTTCACTCTTTCCCTTCTTACCCTTAAGCCTACTTCTTGTGTAATGAAAAGGCAGTGGATTAATCTTCTCTTGTCAGCTATTATTTCCTCCCTCACTTGGTTCCTCTACTGCTCTAAGGTGTGTGACATATTCATATGACTATTTTATGAATTTTATGACATGAACATTTATGGTTAGGCCACCCATGATAGTTCTAAGGATATTGTTGGAAATAGAATTGACAACCTAGAAACTAGGATCAATATTGTAATTTGAGATCCCATATTAAGACAATTGTAAGCACCTTTCAAAAGACACATAAATAATGCAAGTGATATTCAAACTGAAAATATCATGCTCCCACAGGAGCATTCTTCTTATGATTCAAAACATTCAGCAGATAGATTAACAAAGTGCCTTGAACAGAACATATTCCATACCTTGCCACCAACAATGCTCCAAACACCATCACTTTCTTCTTCAATCTCAGAGGCAGATGACTCATCAATAGATAACTTTAGAGGAGGATCCTGGCATCAAACATTAGAGTTGTCAGGAAAGGAACAACTTATGTTTTATGCCTAATTCAGATACTCAGAGATATGGAAATTACAAAAACTGAAATGAAATTATAGTGCCATTTCAAGGAACAAAATTATAATTACCCAATCACCTTCATATGGTGATCTTTAATAGATGAAACAGAAGGGAAAACTTGAAAATTGTACACATAACCGTGTGAAATATTTCCATCTCCACCAATATTTGCCAAAACTATTTTCCTCAAATCATTTGAACTGGGTTCCTTATTTGATGACAGCGGTTTTTCTCCAACAATCTCTCCATTAATCTGTAGTTTCATGTGATTAGGGCAAACCTGCAATGACACAGATAGCTACATCATATATGTGGAATCGCAAGAGGGGGGGTGGGGGAAGTAAAGAGAAAAAGAGAGACAGTGGAAAAGGATTAGTGTCTCAAAGTAAAAGCAAGAAAAATGCCCTGTTATTTGCTAACTATTATGTGCTTTAAGGGAAGGTTTATCATTGAGGAAATTGCAAGTCTTTTCTTTTTGTTCAACTTTGTTTACTTCTTGTTTTTAATTAAATAAAGTAAACACACAACATCGAATGCAAATTGGTCAATGTCTTAACAATAATAAAATGTAAGTAAAGCCAGGTCATAGTTATAGCTCAGTGATGAAAAGGCTATACACCGAAGAAACATGCAATATATTGGACACAACACAATCCTCAAGTAATCATAGAAGATACCTCACATCCAACGTGAACCCAATTTTGCAATGGAAACTCAAAATCTACAGTTGCATATGCAACTTCTGTCAAGGAATTGATATTGCCAGTATCAGGAGCTTCTTCATGTAAGAGAAGAAGCGGTAGAAGATTAATTCTCTTGTGATCATTTATAACGAGGAAAGGAGCACTTTCAGAAACATCAGAGCAAACCTGCATACCAATTAGTTCATTGAACTTCAGCTTGAAGCCTTGAATTATCTAACTGAAAACTTAGACCATACACCACAATGGTAACCAAAAAGAAAAGAATCACTACTGTTAGACAAAAGCACTGGACTTGAAAGTTTTCAACCTCAGAGTTAAGTGTTCAGGTAACAGCACACAATAGTGATTTACTCTTACCTCTCCAAGACACAATATTAACGTAGCACAGTCAAAAATATTCAAACCCTTATATGTACATCATATATAACAATATCAAATTGCAAAGGTCTATTCTAAATTCCGAAAAAATACACACAGGGCAAGAGGTTTGTGGTCAGAGTTTGAAGTAGAACTGGGAGCAGAAAATTGAATTCAGAATGGGAATCGGAGATCAATTCGCAATCCACACAAATATAGCAGGGGAATACATCAAGAAAACACCAATGATGTAAATACATAAAATATAGAGAAACCACACAGATTAATCTAGCACATTAATTGTCAAAACAATTTAAATGTGCAGTGACAGTGAAACATGCAAGTTAAAAATTTTGCAACTTTCTTATGCTTGTGTGATTCATACAAGAAAATTGTAACAGAATATATCATATTACATTCGCACCTACTGGCCAAGGAAAACAAGGTCACCACGGTAATGATACAATTTCAAGCTAAATATCATTAAATTAAAGTAACTAATCAAGAGACAAGAGTGTTTAAGAGCTAACTTAACCCTCCTTCATATCAGGAAAAAACCAACCAATGACACAAACAACAATTCTAAAAGAACAATGCCATAACCAGAAGCGATGAAATTGTTGCCATTCTTACGGGAGAGAAAAGGCCAAAAAAAAAAAAAAAAAAAAAAGAAGAAGAAGAAGAAGCACATACCTGCTGAATAATGGTAGCAGGAAATGTAGTTGAGTTGGCCAAATAAACCCAAAAGCAGAGAGAAAAAGTTCCATCCTTCACTTCAATTTCAGCTCTTAAATCGTTCAGCAGAGAGTACCCTGCATTCCCTATTGCATCCGTGAACATAATTTCTTCTTTTTTTTGTTTTTGCTCTCTATAAAACTTTGGTCTCTCAAGCGTAGCCTAATTGATTGACAAATTGTGAATGAAACTGAAGTCAATGAAGATGCATTAATCAAATTTAATTGATTGTACAAAAGAAACCCAAGGTAGAAGCATTCTTTCGTAGTCACAGAGAAATTTAGCATTGTATTCTGTAATTGAGTATTTGAAGCTCCATACCAAGTAAGAAACATACTGAATTTATCTGAATCATTTATGTCGGTCTCACCTCATATTCTTCATGGTTTGGTACAGAATTAAAGAGACAAAATGTATTTGATGTTCTATGATCATCTTAATTCATAGAGGGAAAAAAACAACTGAATTGGAAGCTTATCTCAAGCTTAGTTTTGACTTTATCATGCATGTTGTGAATCCGACCGTGGCTACAAACTTGCATTATATATATATATATATAAAGAAAAGAAAGTATCTACACTATGTGACCTTATACCTTTTTAGAAGTTGCAGTTCTTTCGAAGTTGGAGTAACTGGACTAGCTTGTATCTCAGTTTTTCCTTCTCCATCTGTTTGTACAATTGAAAAAAGCATGACTGTTGGCACATATTATGTTGATACCCTACCATCTAAATTGAGTTGCTTCATATGATTGTAGATATTATACAACAATTGCAGCCATATGACACAGCATGTATACTATGAAGGCAAAATCCAATCTTAAAGTGTACCACTTCAATAACTAACAAAATTTTGGTTAAATTATTACTTTACTTGGCTTATGATGAAAATAATCAAACAGCTTTAGACTAATAAAGACCCTACTAAATTAACTGGTCAAGAACATTTGTATCCCAGGACAACTCTTTTGTTCAATGGAAAATATCATAATTTAATCTTTCAATTTTGTCAAGTCATTGTGAAAAGAAAAGTACACCATTGGCAAGCAAGTTCTCACCCATGCAGCATTGCCATCAATGGAACTCTCTGTATCCAAACTGTTCATATTATCATCATAAACTTAGTTATCCATGGGAAACTCATAGAATGACCAACTTATTGACTAGTCTTCTAGATAAGGGATAAAATTAGAGTTCAATCCCACTAAAGAGTGTCTGATTTCCCCTCCATCACCCCAAACCATAACAAGTTAAAAAATAAATTAAAATTTTTTGTTGTTGTTGCCAAAATTTATATAGAAAGGAAACAGATTACCAAACCTATGATAGCTCACTTTCAGTTCTAAGCTCTGCAGTATCAATGTGGCCATTTCCAATTGACATTGCAAGCCCATCAAACACTTTCAATATCTTGATCAAACCTTGATCATAAATATTCGAGTTATCTAGGTACACAAACAGCTTTCTCTTTCACTAGATACGCATTAAATACTCACTCTCCAAGTAAGGAACACAGAAAAGTAAATAGAAAAGGAAGCAATAAGGAAGATGTAATTCTTTGTACTAGTATTATCAGTGATGTGTTTCTTACAAGGGAAAAGAAGTAGAGCCAATTGGGTCTCAATTGCTCAAGTAAGTAGGGAGAAAAGAAACCGAAGTATTGAAGAAAAATAAGAGGGAAAGGGCGACCATTCACATCAACTAAACACACCCTTCCTGATACCTTATTCTCCTATTAATACCATCAACCTATTACAAAATCATCATGTCCTGGGTGGGATCCTCAAATCCTAGCACTGTGGCGGATCTCCTTGATTTCAACTTCTTTCTCCACGTGTCCACCAATAGACAATAGTCCAATACTAACGGGTATTTTCAGCTCCTGAGTTACAGAGAGGTGTGACGCTATCCAATTGAGAATAGCCTTGAGTAATTACTAATTACACTTCGCATACATATCACAATGATATTCTAAGTTTATCATATTTATAATCCAATGATACTCTTACCTCTAATTTGACAAACGGTACACTTGCATATCTTACTTATTGGTTTTTAACACAAGAACAAAATCAGAACACAGAACATAACAACTCAACAATTATATGAAAATTAAAAAAGGAATAAAAGAACAAAACTATCCTCATACATTAGCACCAAAACTAATTTCAGTTCTCAAACAATTGATTCAGCGCAAAATTAGCTTCTTAAGAGAATAAAATTAACTAAACTAAAATGAGGTGAAGAGAGAAGGACAAACCCTAACGAAGGCATGGTTGCAGTGGAGAGCGAGGAATGAGGACAGCGTGGAGGGCTGGAGGCAGCGGAAGTGAGGACGACGTGACGGCGACTGCAAGGACGTACGAGACAGGGGCGCTGTGTTGACGGCGTCTTGGCAGAGTCACAGGGAGAGCCGTTGAGAGGAGAGCGTCCGAGTGAGTGAGTGAGAGGATGAAGACGGAGGAGAAGGCAGAGACTGATTGAGAAGACGAGTTACCAAATTGCAGCGGAGAGGAATAACAATGGACTTAAAGCAAGCATTTTAAAACGAAACATTGGACGGTTTTGACTTTTAAACCGTACCGGAATCAGTGGGTTATTACTGGTAATCAAAATGATACACACAGAAAGATATTAAAACAGGTGAAGTTATGTTTGGGTGAAGTTGAGAATTGATAATTATTAGATAAAAATTTAGTTAAATTTATTAAATTATCTAATCATTTATATATTATATGTAAGTTTCTACTATCTAAGTATATCCTCTTTATGAGAGTATTTTTAAAAAAATATTTTCAATTATCATTTAATAGAAAAAAATTTTTGCAATACCGGTTAAATATTTTTTTAATGCAAGCTTTTTGTTTGAGTCTTTTTATTGCATAATTTAATCTATTTTTGAAATATATCTAATGCCATAAATTTTTTATCTAGAATTTTTGTTATGTTTAGAATTTCATTGCTTTTTTTTTCCCTTCATTATGAGAATTCCAATAATTATTGAATTTATTATAAAAATTTGTTTTTCTCTTGTTAAAGGGTTTATTCTTTTTTCTATCATTTTTCAAAAAATCAACAAATCGGATGAATAGGTAAAAAAAAAAAAATTCATTATTTTGACATGTAACAAAAAAAATTTGTAACATATCATTTTGTATGACATTTTTAAATTGAGTGTTTTTTATATATCGTAACGGTCGCTTCTATCTTCTAAAATAAAATAAAAAATTGTTACAAGAGATTTTTTAATACTAATATCTTTTTATGTTCGATTTTCGTTAATTTTTTTTAAATTCTTATCCTTCATTGTAAAAAAATAAGAAGAAATATTTTTTTTAAAGATATTGATGATACATTATCTTAAATATTTTTTAATTTTTATTCTTATTTATTTTCTTAAGTTTTAATTAAATTTTTTATATTTTTTAATAGACTTTAATAAATAATAAAATATTTAGAGTTGGAATAGTATTTTTATGTTTTCAGAAATTTTATACTAAAAAAATAGCAAAAAACAAAACTTTTTCCCAAGAAAAGCACAAAGGAAATAAAATCGTGGTCCAAGAAACGTGGCTCAGAAAGCGTGGCCCAAAGGAGTAAAGCAACACAGGCCTGAAGGATTCCATTCACGCTCAAGCACGCCTGGCGGAAACTCCCTGTGCCTGGCAGCCCAACTTCACCCCCCGGCAGCCCAATTTCACACCCCCAGGCCCACATACCACGCCCGGTGTATACATCTTCCTCCAAGTGTGATTTTGGGCTTTTTGCCTAAATCTTTTAATCTAAGCCAGCTTAAGTACAATTACAACTCACGTTCAAAAAAAAAAAAGTACAATTACAACTTATAGATTCAACAATTAAAGTCCAAAATTTAATTATCCACATCATTAGAAACTTTAATGACATCCATAAAATTAAACACTCTAAAAAATTAATTATTGATTCTCTAGAAGCATAAGAGATTTGATCGTTTAGATTTAAATTTTCATTTTAAATTTAAAATTGAAGTTTGTAGCTTATCTTTCTTTCCGAATAATAATATTAAGATAGCTATTTTATCTCCCTCTCCCCCCGACAGATAAAATTAGTTTAGTTTTAAATTTAAAATCTGTAATTTAAGCTATAAATAAGTGAGCATAGCTCACAGAGAAGAGCATCAAGTCCTCGAACTACTTCTCTTTTTCTTGTTTTTCTTATTTCTTTATAGGTAATTAATTCTCTGTCAAAGGGTTAGGAGTTCTGTTTATGTTTTGTATGAATAATTAATGTACGTTTATTTTATTTTGAAGTCTTACATTGATCTATTTTGTGATTGAGTTATTCATTTTTCATTCGGATTAGTGGATCGAAAGGTAAGCTAATTATTTTTGGATTCTTTTATTATAATTGGAAAAATTGATACTTGAATCAAAGTTTAAAAACTCTTTCACATGACTATTTGAATTCGACTAGGAATAGTGGTTCAATTAGTGTTCAACACATACATGATTTTCAATGACTCTAATTTTGAATAAGTGACATATAATTTGAATGCATGACATATAATTCGACCTAAGGACTACTTTTTCATCTTATTTGAATCTAAAATCAGTTTTTGTGCTTAATCTCTAGATTAATTAATTGACACCTAATTGATGCTTGAGAAACTGAGGAGTCAGGGAATCGAAAATCAGTTACTAAAGGTTTTATCGTAAAAGATCTTTACAAACTTCAAGATAAATAAACAAGATTGGTTTACCGAGCATAAGCATCTTCAAAACCCTTGAATCTCATCATCACTGTCTTCTCTCAAATCATCATTCAAGTTCATTATCCGTGGCATCCAAGCATTCAGCATTCAAAATTCTCAAGGCTCCCATCAAGATACTCTCTTGTCCTCTTCGATCATCAATAAAGTTTTATTAATCTAATTAGGCTTTTTAATTGAAAATTTGCTTGTTCAATCCTTTAATTCTTGTGGAAACAATATCCACTCACCATGGTATTACTTGTGCGATCTGGTGCACTTGTCGGCATCTTTGAGCATCAATTTTCACTCATCAGATATCTTTTTTTTTCTCAGTTCTTGTCATTTCTGAAATTCTTTCAACATCAAATTTGTGTTTTTCAATTTCACCGCTTTCTTTATTTTTTGAACTTTTCTTTTTAATAACAAAGGACAAGGATGTTCGACCTAAACAGCACAAACACATAAGAAATAAAAAATACTAAAGAATTGAGCAACAGAAGTTTGAAATTCTGATAAAATAGACTTCCTATAGCAAATGCATTCATTATATTTAATATTATTTTGTTGTATTCAAACAAATACAAATATCAATCCATTTTATGAAAAAATGTGACTATTTAACTAACCACCAAAATCACTTGTTAAAAATAATAATTTATTGTGGCATCTAAACATATAGATGTTTACTAATCTAACTAATATGAAACTTGGTAAGACAAGGGGATTAAATAACTGAAAAATAAGATTAGTAAAAAATATTCTTTGAATACTAAATTTACGTGTTGAATTTTTTTTCTTGTCCCCATAATTCAAAAAGTTTTTTTTATTATTGTCGAAGAAATAAAATAAAAGATGGGGTAGAGCTATGACAGTTATTATATGAGGTCTACCCAATGCTAAATGCAAAGGCATATAATAGATCAATATGAACATAATGCCTAATTGTTGCTGATAGTTTTTTCTCAGCCTCTTCTTGCATAATCCGAGCTTGAAGAAGGAAGAGATAAGAGAGACCTATGGAAAATGTGCTCCGAAATTCATAATAGAGTCCGACCACAATGATCGAATTCATTATTTTCATGCATAAGTATATTAGATTATCCAGTGTAAAAGATTGAAAAATCATCGCAAATTGTTGTTTTTTATTATCTATTACAATCTCCAGCTTATTATCTAATTTTCAATCCATATATTTGTATACTAATTTTTCAACCTTCCATATTTCTATAAAAAAAAAAATAGAAAGAGATAGGCTGAAAACGACGTCTCTTATCTCACTGACACCAAATAAGGGAATCTAAAGTGAGTGGAATATAATGAAATAGAGCCACTTTGAAGTTTCCTATGAAATGAGGCATAGAACGGGACCATTGCGAAGAAGTTCCACGAGTTACAAAGAAAACTTCGAGCTCATATTAGTCATCGGATTGACAACAGGAATTGAACTCTATGAGATCAAATTTTTCATTTCCTTAATAGATCAGTGGTAGAGCAGTCGACTGTTAACTGACTGGTCGTGGGTTTCAATCCTACTTAGAGAGGTTTAGTTCATTCCGAATTCTTGAATTTGGAATGAAAGGCTTAGATTCGCTTTGACCGTTAAAAGTAGGTAACCCGTGCCTTCTATTTTTTATTTGTCTCTATTGCGTTCTATCTCATCGTATCCGATTCGGTTCTGCGATATTTGAGAATCGCCGTCAATACCTCAGTGTAGGTTCAGAATACTCCCTTGTTCCATAGTCCGGGGCTATTTAAACTAACCAATTTAAAATTCTCCGATGTACTAGTATTAGCAATAGCAAGTGTATCTTTGATGCAGTCATCAATTCTCTCGAGAGATTACAATTACTACGAGCAAACATATTAATGATGAGGAAGACATTTTTGCTATGCTACAAATATTTTATTTGTTCTGCTATTCTGCATAAACTTGACTGAAAAAGAATTTATGAAAGGTAAAAATATGCGGATTAAAAGTTAAAACTTATGACATATTTTTTTATTTAGAAATATCCATCATTTACATTTTTTTTTAAGAAAACAATAGGTAAGGCCATTATATTTCGATAAAATACCCACACCCAAGCTCTATAACGTTGGGTCAGCTAATCTGTGCATAATTTTTCTATCCCCATAGATAAAGGTCTTTAGCTTTTTGGCTGGTTGTGGGTGAGGAAGGATTCGAACCCCCAATACTTTAGTTCATAGCCACGTGTTTTAATCTTTTAATTTGTTTCTTAATGCTGGTAAAAAAACTAAATCAACACAAGATTTGGATAGTTATATCTGGGCTAAAATTCTTGATTCTTTCACCCATCTTAAGTTGTATAGTTTGATTGAGAAATTTATGGTATATGATCCTCGTAGATTAAACAATATGAATTGTCTTTGCATGGTAAGTGAAAAGTGTTCAAAGTACTATATATAACCATAAAAGAAACATTATATATAACTTTTAGTAGTACAAAATAAATTATAGAATTGATATCAATATCAATTTCATACTAATTAATATACACATGCATAACAAAGCTATAAAGGTAAATATCATATTTATAGTTAATTATATTTGATTGACAATTATATTATAATAATTTGACAATTAAAATGATTGACAATTAGTATAATTATTTATTACATGTTGATTTTTATATAATTATAAAAAGATAATTTTTTAAAATAAGTTGAAAAAAGAGAAGTATACATATTGACATTAGAACGCGTCTTGTTAGCATTTTTGGCGCTAGAATGCTACTTGTATAAAATAATATAATGGTTCTTACAAAATTGCATTCAGTTAAAATGTGTGTGGAGCAATTGATATTCAATATTGTTCTACTTGATTCAGGCTATTCAAGTTTAAATATTTTTGAAAAATATTAGAGAATCAATATTTTTTATTAATATAGCAAAGCTATAAAGGTAACTATTATATTTATAACTAATTATGTTTGATTGACAATTATATTATAATAATTTAACAATTAAAATGATTGACAATTAGTATAATTATTTATTACATGTTAATTTTTATATAATTATAAGAAAGATAATTTTTTAAAATAAGTTGAAAAAAGAGAAGTATACATATTGACATTAGAACGCGTCTTGTCAGTATTTTTTGGCGCTAAAATGTTACTTGTTATAAAATAATATAATGGTTCTTAAAAAATTGCATTCAATTAAAATGTGTGTGGAGCAATTGATATTCAGTATTGTTCTACTTGATTCGGGCTATTCAAGTTTAAATGTTTTTAAAAAATATTAGAGAATCAATATTTTTTATTAATATTAGTTAATATTTTAGACTAACATATTATTTAAGATTTAAATTTTACAATTTAAAATCTAATTTATAGTGATTAGAATTAACCAAGTGTTAGCCAAAATATTAAATTTTGTTAATCATATAACATTATTCAATTTTGTTTATTCAAATTAAATTAATAATTCCAAAAAAGGAAGATTTTGGCCGTTTTCGACTAAATTCTTTTAGTTATTACCAAACATTTTTCTAAAATAATGTTGAAATAGAACCATATTAATTTCAAAAATTGATAAGATAAGTGTGAATATAAAATATAAACGTTTGTTATACAAAATAATTTCATATAATTATCAAGTTTCTTTTTGTTGGTCGGATATATAATTATCAAGTTTATCTGGTCCTCCGATTCTCTCCAATCTGGCCACATTGTTCTCATAATTTTTTTTTTTTTGGTTAATACATTGTTCTCGTAAATTAATGAGAAACAAAATTACAAGAAAACAAATGAAGAGCCTGTAACTGAGTACCCATATATGGGGTACCATGGACAATCCGCCCAACAATCCCACACATTATAATAAATATAAACCAAAAAAAAAAAAAAACCAAGACCAAAATGAGGGGCAACCAAAAATGCTAGAGGGCAATAAGATGTTTTTGGCCCTTATTTATCGTGGTTAACTCAATTTTTTTAGTTTAATAATTTAATAAAATATTTTAAGGTGAAAGCTTAGGTGTAGTTGATTTTATGTAAAGTTGATAAGTAAGAGTCGTTAGATGATTTGACTAAATTTTCATCTAACAATTCTCGCCTATCAACTGCAGTTGAGTTTTCACTATATTTTAAGGGAGCCACCCAGATAAATACGCTAAAAACGTCTTGTTATAAAGATGTTTTTTAATAATTAAAATTTAACACATATAATCGATTAAATCGTATTATTTTTGTCAAAATTAAATTAGACAAATTGATTTGACCGAAAAATGATAAATCAAATCTTCAATTGGTCTAAATTAATATTATTTTTTATAGAAAATAACTATAATACCCTATTATAAAAAATGACTAAAATACTTCTATTATATATATATATATATATATATATATATATATATTAATTTTGAGAATTCTAATTACTTATATTGTAGTAATTTTTTATAAAAAAATAATATTAATTTAGATCAATTCAAAATTTGATTCATCATTTTTTCGGTTAAATCAATTTGTTTAGCATAATTTTGATAAACATAACATGATTTAATCGATTATATATGTTAAATTTTAATAAATTGTGATGGTTTTCTATGATTCCTGTTAATGGGGGGCATTGATGGCAGTAAGGCCGCAAGCGAGAGCCTGTGAGGGAATATTCCTGACCTTGTGCAGAGCCTCAGCGAAAATGACACCCATACCCATGTGCAAGTGAGGTTCAATGTGGCAATGGAAGGCCCAAACCCCAGGGTTATCTGCCTTGAACCTCAACGCCGTCCAACCATAAGGGAATATAACCGCCGTGTTCCTCAGCGGCGCGTGTGTCAGGTTGAATCTCTTTTCATCCTCCCCCGTTTTGAACTTCCCTTCTCCGTACCCCAAAACCCAGAAGTCATGCCCATGCAGGTGCCATGGGTGAATCTCACTTCCCTTCCCCGTTAGTTGGTTCGCATTCTGTAGAATCACATCCACAACCTCCTTCAGCCGGAACACGTACACGCCGTTGCCGGTGGTCGCGTTTGCGTTCACCGGAGGGTTGAATATGTCGTAATCGCTCGGGAAGTTCTCCGGCGGGGGGTTCTGTCAAAGGTGTTGTTGAGCTTGAACTTCATGGATCCCAGGTATGGAGTAGTGGGCAAAGATAAAGAGACGTTGTTAATGGCCCATTTGATGAACCCTTGGATCTTGTTCTGCGTGTTCAAGAGCACGATCCTGCGGTGGGAGTAGCGCGGAGGCTGAGGTGTCATCATCTTATTGGCTATAATTTTCTTTGTGAAGGCCTTGCTCCGCTCGAAGTCATCCCATCGCGGGGTGACAGGGGGCGGAGAGGCTGGAAAGACGGAGGCGGAGATGTTTTTGTAGTTCAAAAGGGTGAGAGCCGTGAGGACTTGTTGTGGGATGGGTGGCTTTCTTGCTCGGACACCGACTGAAAGCCAATAGTTTTTGGTGGGATCTTGGTCTGTGGTGAGGAGGACTGAGTAGCTCTCTCCGGAGTAGATGTCTATGTCATCCACTGTGAATGGTTCCACGTAGTTTCCATCGGCTTCCACCACCGTCAGTTTGTGATTCTACCCATACATAAATACAATAACAAGGATTATGTTAGATAATTAATGATTTTTTTGAACAACATGAAGAACAGATCTTAAAATTGGCTCAATTTAAGTAAAACACACCACATTCTAAAATATTCATTTAAATCTTAATATTAGAATAACAATTCACATTCAATATATCTATTGTTCATATTATTTAATATTTTTATTGTGTACTTATACTTTTTCATACAATAATGTGGTAACATTAATTAATTTCATGTATGTATAATTCAAATATTTGTTCAATTTAAAAGTAGTGAAAGAAAATATGAACGAATAATAATGGAGGTAAATTGAATTTATTGTTTTACATAGAGTTAATATTTAATTTAGCTCTTGAAGTTTAAAATCAAGCTCAAATTTATTTTTAAAATTATAATTGACTCAATTCAACTTCAAAATTTATAATAGTAACTCATGTATAAATGACATGTTGATTTTACAGGTTAATTTGTCAAGATTTGAATTTCTCGTCTAGATTTCATATGACTAAAATCTATTAAACTTTTTAAAAATTTGTTTGGTTCCCCAAAATTCTTACGAAAAAGACAATAACAAGTTTAATTTAAAAATTTTGCAGTTCTATAAACAATAATCAAGTTTTTAGAGTTCTAAAAAATCTCGAACACATGAAAATTAGACAAAGAATTCAAATTATAACTTATTAATGTACCAAAACAATATGTGATTAATGAAAACTAGTTTAAAAATAAATGTAAATTACGATTATAAATTATAAATTTAAATTTAAATTTATTAAAATTTTTAAAGAGCAAATTCAATCAAACTTTAAATTTATCGTGAAAGGCAATAACCTTTTGTTTAATATCTTTCACCTGCCTACTCCGACCAAACTTCCGGAATTCCAGTAATAATTTTGTTCTTTCACATTCTTTATGCTTTCTACTTATATATTTTAACTTCTTATTTTGTCTCTCTTCAAAATGTTGTTATTATTTGATTGTGCTTTATTGACAACTCACCGATTCCAAATTAACTCATGCGAGCACGTATAAATAAATTGTTATTCTAAAGATGGATCACCTAGCCACACCTTTTTAATTATGTCATTGTTTTTCGAGAAATGTTATTTAAATTTCAAACTCAATGTAAAATTAATAATTAAGAGTTATTAAATAATAATTTAGTCAAATATATCAAATTATTTAACGATTTTTAGTTATTAATTTTACATAACTTACCTACAAATGAATTTTTATGTTAATTTTATGGACCAAAATATCTTACATGTGGTGATCAAAAAAGAATAAAAAAAATTGTATAATAATCTTCTTAATATTAAAATATTATGTGTAAAACATATTATATCATTACAAATAAAAATACTTTATTTTAGTAAAACAGAAATTTTTATATTAAAAAAATAGAGTTATTTAATCAATTTCACAATTTATCTATAAGAAGATGATCGTTTACTTTATGTGAAATTAATAGTTAAAAATATTAGATGATTTAATATATTTAACTCAACGACTATGCTATGTATATATTACAATCAGCCATCAACATCAGTTATCAGTATAAAATATATATTGAAATAATATAAATACACATTAAAAATAAAATAAATTATATATATATTTATACATAAATACATTAGTAACTGATTTTAATAATTAATTTTAGTATATAAATAACACTTTTATTAACTAAATTACTACTAAATAATTTATAATTATTAACTTTATACGAAAATAATTTTATAGAAATTTCCACTATTAGATATTTGCATTGATGACATCTTAATTCTTAACCGCTAATTGTGCTTCATGGATTTCACCATCAAACAGGACTTATTTAATTCTTCCTTTTATCATACCTACTTGCACACAAATTATTCCATTGTTTAGCGACTATAATAATAATAATCATAATTCAAATGGATTTGAGTGGGTGAAGGAATCATGACTCACTTCCATTATTGCATATCCTTTTGGACCCTTTTTTTTCTTCATTCACCAAATATCTTCTTCTTAGAGAAACTTTATCATCAGACAGCTATTTCTCACATATATAGATGCTCAAAAGCTAATCACAACCTTCCCATTATACTTTTATTTATAATGACACGCACAAACTTTAATTTAACAAAATGATAAACCTAGCGAGATATATATATTGTATTTCAAATAAATATGAGGTGTAAGTCACAATCATTTAAGTTTAATCAAATGAATATATAATAGGTTTAATTATTTTATTAGCTTTTATAATTTAATTAAATTTATAATTATGCCTTTATATTTTTTTTAAGTGAGTTTTTATATTATTTTTAATTTTGTATTAGATCTTTTTTAGTATAAAAATTATTAGAATTAACTAAATATTTTTCGTAAATTGAGGATATTTATAATTAAAAATCTAATTAAATTTTTAACCACATATTTTTTTAGAGAAATATTTTGTTAATTTTAACGTTTTTATATGAAAAGAACCTAATTACAAAATTAAAAGTAATATAGAGACTTAATTGAAAAGATAAAAAATATAGGGACATAATTAAAAATGTAATAAAATTATAGAAACCGATAGAGTAATTAAATCTATATAATATATTTTAAGAATTTAATTTTAATATACTCATAGTGTAAAATAATTTTATACGTGTATATAATTATGTAATATCACATCAGTAAATATTAAGTAATTTATTTTCATATAAATATAATTACATGACTATATATTTTATAATATTAGATCAAAATTAAACTTATATATTAAAAAGTTTTTAGATCTAACAATACTTTAATGAGTATAACCATTTTTTTTTAGTTTCTCACTTAATTCGGAAATTTTTTATAAATTGAGTTATGATTCTCCCATCCATCCTAACCGCTTTTAACAAATAATATCATTAAGAGAGAAATTAGTTTTTTTTTTTTTAAAACAGAATGAAAAGTAGATATGTAAAAGCTAATATATATATATATATATATATATATATATATTTAAATTTATCAAAATTTAAAAAATATTCCAAAGTGTTATTTTGTTTTAATTTTATCTCAAAAATTTTCGATTTGCATCAAATATATCCTTAACACCTAAATTTTCAAAAATTTAAACCTAATTCAGAATAATACATGAAAACTATCTCTAGTTTACTTATATTGATAGTTATGTTTTCTAAATTTTAAAGAAAATTAATGGTTAGAAATATATTTGATGTAAATAAATTTTTTTAAAATAAAATTAAAATAAAATAAAATTTTAAAAACAAAAAAATATGTAAAATGAATTAATTAACTTACTGAAATGGCGAAGTTGAGGGAAGCTAAGGAAGTAGTACTAGAAATCCTGATTCGGTAGGTGTGGTTTGGGTCCACATGAAGAATCTGAGGTGCGCATTCTTCACCACCCTTAAGTTCACATTGTGGCAGACTTGTGTTTATGAATTTCGCTGCCAGGGAACAATTAAACTGTCCTCTTCCATTTATCAGCAGTGACTGAAATAAATCAACAAAGTCAAAACCGTGTGTGTCAAAAACTGACACAAAAATAAAAGTAATAAAAAGAAGATACAGTCTCATTATGATGACTAAAGGGCTTGTATAGTAGTATAAGAAAATTTTAAAGTATACTGCTATAAAGATGCTCTACTAACACTTTGTTTGAAAAATGGATGAAAAGAAAATAGGTGAAAAAAAATGAGAGGAAAGAAAATAGAAGGAAAAGTTAATTTTTTTTTGTATTGTTTGGATGAAGAGAAAATGAAAGAAAAGAAAATAGAAAGAATTTTTTTTTTGTTTTAATGCAAAGAAAAATAAGAAAAGAGAAAATCATACCTAAATGAAATTACATTAATACCTTTTATAAATTATAATATACCAATGTTATGATGACAAATTTGTAATTTTACTCATTTTTTTACTCCAATCTAAGTTTTCTTCTCAATTTTGGAGAGAAAATTTTAACATAGCTCCTACATGTACTTTTACATTTTTCATTCATTTTCTTTTTTCATCCAAATAATAAAAACTAATTTTTCCATCTATTTTTTTTCCTTTATTTTCTTTTTTTCTAAATTCTTCTAAACCAAACAAAGTGTAAGAGTCTACAACCACACTTTTAAATATTACCTAATACAATATATTTATGTCTTGCTACATCACATGTTTAATTTTCAATATTCAATAAAAGTCTCATAAGTGTATGTTATAATGTTCATAGAGTTAACAAATATTTTCCATGGTGGAGGGGGATTTTTTTCTCTTTTTGTCAGAGACAGAAAGTATATAAATTGTATACAGAGATATAATTATTTATGTTTTTTTTTTATTACTTTTAAGTTTTTTAAAAAGGTATTTAATAAAATAATATCAAAATTGTATATTTAAAAGATCTAAAATTTGATTACTGGTGAACCTAAAAAATAAAAATAAAAAATAAAAAAATTTTAATTGAAAAAAGTAATAAAAATATAATTATTTATATTATCTCTTTTTATTAACTTAAATTTTTAAAAAAATGGCATCATAATATGTAATTTTTCATCAATAAATTATTTTAATAACTCAATAAGGCAAATAATATACGTAAAATAATTTATATATATTTTTCTGAACATATTTAATGCTTAAACTAAGATTGATTATAATTTTTCTATTTTTAATATTTTATATGAAGTTAACTATTAGTAAAATATCAGAAATACTTAAAGAGAAATAATTTCTTTAAATAAATTGTATCCAACTATTTTTATAATTATATAGAACATTTCTTAATAATAAAAAAATACTTCTTTCTTGAAAAACCAAAAAAAAAAAAAATTCCAAATGGACACTAATTAATCCTTCAAGCATTACTTTTGCAAAGAAAAATTCACTCTGGAAAAGTTCAATGATCTGGATTAAAAATATTATTGTCGGAGAAGTGGGTCACCTATGCATCTTTTCCTAATTTCATCAAAGTTTCAAATTTCTCATTATTGTTCTATTTTCATTATGTGGAGAGAGTAACATAGAAAGAATATAATGTATGACTTGTTTAAAGCACCTTTAATTTGAGATAGTTTTTATTTTCTCCCAAAAAGGCAAAAACAACTATTTGTCTATGAAAGATGTATACCAAATAGAAAGTTATTTTTGAAAGATCTCATTATAATAATTTAATCATAAAACCAGATCATGTAAACTCATTCATGTTCCTTTAGAAAACGAAAGTTATACATTAGATATATGACACTTTAGTCACCCAAGTTAATAAATATAATAGTAAAAAAAATATAAATAATAAGAGTTTAACCAGAGAATTAATTTTTATTTAATTATAAATTCTAAATTTTAAACCTTAAATTTTAAATCTTAAAATTTTCAAAAATGAAGGTTAAAAAATAATTTTATAACAAAAAAGTTAACAAATATTGACTACTTAAGATTTTGTTAGTATTTTTTTTTTACCAAAAGATAGGAGACTCAAACTCGCAACCTCTTAATTAAGTATGGGGAAATTATGCCATTTGAACTATACCTCATTGTTAGTTATATATTGTTTACTAAAAAAAATGTGAAAGAGTTGTTTAATACTAAGTAAGTTTCTGACTAATTAAAAATAGGGTTATGCTACGTGTACATTAAAATCAGCCACCAAAGTTAATCATCAGTATAAAATACATACTAGAATACAAATATACATTAAAAATAAATTAAACCACACATATATTTATATTAATGGCTGATTTTAGTGGCTGATTTTAATAGTTAATTTTGGTACAAATAACATTTCTCTTAAAAATACAAAAACGTCCATATTTTTTAAAATACAAAACATATAAAGACAAATAGATTTTTAAAAAAAAATTTAAATGTCTTGCATTTTAAAAAATAGAAGACTTATTTGTCTTCGAAATACGTCAGCTACTGTTTTCTATTATTATTATTATTATTATTAATCACCTGAGGTTCACCAATCCATCTGAAGGGATTGGAAGATAGGCCAACCTCTTGTTCATGAGAGCTTGTGTGCCATAAATCACTGAGGAGAAGGTTGAATTCACCATCATAATGGAATGGCTCCTTTTCTCCCTTTGCTAACTCCACTATCAATGAACCATACAACCCTGCTGCTCTCTGCATTCCATAGTGTCCATGGTAGAAATATGTACCTGCCTGCACATTATCATAACAACTCAGCAAAATATTCGTGTTTCATAGAAAATAACACAAGTAAAGGGAGGACAGAAAAGGTAATTTACCTTGTCAACTTTGAATCTGTAATGAAAAGTTTCTCCTGGATTTATAGCACATTGTGAGATAGCAGCAGTTCCATCTGCCCAAGGAGTCCCAACCTGTGAACATGAAACAACAAATTAAGTGTTATCATTTTATTTTAGTAGGTTCTTGGAATGATAAAGAGTTTGAGTTTCAGATGTTTTTTTTTCAATAAATATTGGTTATGGTACTGACACTATAATGTTAGACTTCTAAGATTTTCTCATAAAATAAATAAAAAAATGTAAAAAAATTATCAGAATTTATTTTTTATCAACTCAATTTTTTTATTTTAGTTTCTTTAATTTAGTAATCCAACAACATATTTTATCTCATCTTTTTAAATATTAACGACTAACTAATGACAAAAATAATAAATTCTAATGGTTCTCTAACATGTATTTTTTTATTTAAATTAAATAAATATAAAAATTACGGAAATGTATAAAATATAAAGTAATCACCTAAATACACAACGTATCACATCTCGAATATTGAATGAGAAATTAAAAAATAAGCAGATGTCGAATATTTAAACTCCATTCTATGATATAACAATGACTAACGTATCCAGAGTGCACCCGAAATATGTGTTAAGCGAAAAAAACGGATACTGAACATTTGAGATACGTGTAAAGGACTAATATGAGTCTCAGCACTCGAGGTATGCTCAATAAATAATTAAGTAAATAATAAGAAAAAAAAAAAGTAAGAGAAAATTAAAGACCTGTCTGATTCCATGCCAGTGAATAACAGTACCCTCAGTGGAGAGCTTGTTGGTGAGTGCAATGTGAAGAGTGTCACCAACTTGAGCTCTAATGGTTGGACCTGGAAACTTGCCATTGATTCCCATCACAACATGCTCCAAGCAATCTGGTTTTTTTATCATATACTCCACATCAAACTTGTAATGCCTCACTCTTCCTCCCTCAATCTTCACTACTAATAATAATAAACCCACCCATACAACCCACCAAGCAATTTTCATCATCACTTTATCAATTCAAACACATACACTTCAATTTATTGGTTTTGAATTGTGGTATAGGCCATAGGTTAGGTGAGCATATATATATAGAGACAACAAGACAGAGGCTTCTATGTGTTTTTTCACTTTTTTGATAAATTTTTATTGAATAGATTCTTTGCAAATTGGCGAATTACGCGTTAAATGGTTTTTTTTTTTTATCATTATTATATATTAAGTAAATCTTTGCGTGACTTCTTTTTAAAAACTAAACAGCTAGGTAGGGAATTTTATAAAGAAAAGGGAAAATTAAAAGATTCTTTTATGGTCCACTAGTATGTTTGTTTAATTTATCTATAGACTATGGGTTTTTCCCTTTTCTATTGTTTAATTAATTAATAATAAGAGTAAATGATTTTTTCGATCCCTAATTATTTGTCTGATGAACTTCCCACCCCTTAAGAAATCTAAAAATCTAAATCGGTTTAAATTTACTTTGATATATGTACGTTTCAGTCCCTGATTAGAGACCAAAAATGGCATTTACGCAAAGTAGATAAGAACTGAAACGTACATATATCAAAATAGATAGAAAACAATTTGGATTTTTACATTTTTTAGGAAGTGAAAAGTCCATCAGGTAAATAATTTGAGACCGAAAAAAGACATTTATTTTAATAATAATAAAGAAACAACCGTTGATCCCTGTTGGTGATCGTTGACTTATATGATGATCATGATCAGACCTTCCCCCTTCCCCCTTGTAAACTCTTGTAAATTTGTTTCAACTTTTTGTCTTACGTGAAATTAAAACGGCTAAAAATAGAGTACTACTAGTTTTTAGGTTTAATTATTTTATTAATTTCAATAATTTTATTAAGTTTGTAATTAAATTTTTATATTTTTTAATTGAATTTTTATATTATTTTTAATTTTATAATTAAATTATTTTTAGTGTAAAAAATATCACAGTTAATTGAATATTTTTTTATAAAGAATAAAATATCGTTTTTTTTCTTAACGTTTGAGGTAAGTTCTATTGTATCCCTAACATTTAAATCGTTTTATTTTTATCCCTAACATTTATAAAGTGATTCAATGTTATCCCGAAGTCAATTATACTAACAGATCAGATTGTATTTTTTTAATTATTCTCACTGGTATGTATTCATTTTCAATTCAGTCTCATTTGAATGTGTTTGATTTCAATATTGTATTTACTATTTGTATTCAGATTGAATTATATGCCTAAGAAAGTGAATTATATAAATATTGCAGGGATTTATTTTAACTTTTGATGAGCTATCATTCGAAGTGGATAATCGGTTCTGTCCCAGATATTTGTATTCTAACTTTAAGAAGAGATTTTCAAAACTCTAACTAAAGCTCATGATGTGTGATTGACGGTAGGATAACATTGAATCACTTTTATAAACGTTACGAATATAAATAGGATGATTTAAACATTAGAGACACAGATAGGACTTATCCCAAATGTTGGAGACAAAAATAATATTTTACTATTTTATAAATTAAAAATATTCACAATTAAAAATCTAATTAAATCTTTAATTATATATTTTTTAAAAATAATATTTTAATAATTTTAATATTTTTGACATAAAAATAATATAATTATAAAATTAAAAATAATATAAAAATTTAATTAAAACATAATTATAAATTTAATAAAATTATAAAAATTAACAGAATAATTAAACTTAATTTTTATTATTAGCTAAGAAAAATTATACTGCCCTCATTTGAAGATTAAATACAATAAAAGACATTTTAGGCTAGCTATTTTGCGTATACATCCACAAACCACAATAAATTTAAGTGATTAATATTTTTTTCACTCATAACACTTTTGTTTTACCTAACCTGTAGGCGTAGTATAGCTGACAAGCTTATTTTAGTACTTTTTTTAATAATTTTTTTACTTACCATTCGCATGAATGCAAGTTAATAGCTTGTTGATGCTACAATATTTGTGTTACCATTATTCAAAAAGAAGAAAGAAAATAATAGAGGTTAGAGGTTTTTTCTGATTCAATTCAAAGACTAAAAATTAAACTTAGAGTTAAAATTTGAATTAACAATACATATTATTTGTTGTCCATCTTATCTGCACTTCTATGTGTATTTTATTCTGTATTTTTTACTCTGATTTTTTGGATAAAAAAATTAATTGTTTAAATTTTTTAAAAGCTGACTCTACACATTAATTTAAATTTTAGAGGTATTATTTTTATATAAAAAAGAGTAATAAACCAAAAATTGAAACAACGAGAATAAATTAAAATTTTGAGTTTTCATAATATTTTTATCACTCAAAATTTGAAGTTTTAGAAGCAATATATCTATACTAAAAGAAATATTTCATTAAGATAAAAGACAAATAGAGAAATTTAAATATCATTTTTTTCTCATAGCTTTTAAGCTATTATATTTTTTATCTTTCATGAATTTACATTGTATATCTTATTTTCTTATTTTATCTTTTTTTAATTTTTTATGATAAAAGACATTTTGTAAGGTATATGAAAAAACTATTTGCGAAAAAAAAGAGAATTAACTTAGAGAGAAAAACTATTATTATGTCAAATTTTTTTGATGTATTTCTGTTTTATATCATGTACTTGAGAGATTTTTTTTATTAAATTAGGGAAACACTTAGTATTAAAAATCTAGAAATGAATATAACTAAAATAAGCTTGGTTAGAAGATTAGATCGTCTCGGATATATAGGATTAAGAATAATCTAAAGGAATTGATGTTTGAAATCTTTAAAAAGGATAATAAAAAAATCTACTATAGTTATAGTAAAAATTAAATATATACCACTTTGTATAAAGTGGTTGAATCAAGATGCATAGCTGTATATTTTTCTCTTTTTTATTCTATTTTTAATCTATGAAAGTTTTTATTGATAATATTTTAGGAGTAAATAGGCTTAAACAGGTGAAAAACTAGATTTTCTAGAGCTAAAAAGGCCTTAAAATATATATATTTTTAGATTATACGGATATACTCGATATCCGATCCGATCCGATCCGCAAGTATGCAGATCGGATAGGATCGGATCCCACTTAAAAAGATGCGGATATCGTATCCGATCCGATCCGATGAATACAGTGCGGATTAAATAGAATTATAGGTTATATCCGATCCGATCCGATCCGTATACAGCTCTATTATTTCCTGTATAATCATTATCACAGACACATCAGTAACAAAATTTCAGAATCTGTTTTAGTGATCAAATTTATAAAGTTAAAAGTAATCATAGATTTAACTTTTTTTTTAGATTATTAAAAACTTTCAAAAATCACATAAAAAATTGATTTAAATTCAAATAAATATATGCATTTTAATTTCTGCCCTCTCTTATTTTTTTTATCCGTTATACACACTTTATCTTGTAATTAGAGAATCTCAGACGATCATTGTAATGCTTAAAATTAGTTGACAGGTGTATGTGAATGTTTTTCCAAATATTGACCTGTTCATGGGGAAGAAAATATTATCTTATTATTCCATGTGCGCCGTCATTAAAGGCAAGAAAAAGAAAAGGAAATTAAAGATAAATAATTAAGCATATGCTCTTGGAAAATAAGCAAATAAAAAAGGAAATAGATTTCCTTTTCATAGTTCCCAATTTCTCATAATATATTTAACGTGCCGCTATATGCATGTGCTGCCCGGGAGATAGATTATTATATTATATATTTAAAACTGTAAGAAATTTTTTACTTTAAAATAATAGATCAAGTAAAAAGAGTACATATTTTTTCCCTCTTAACAACATAATTTAAGATATTGGAATTCACGCATTCAATTCCGATCTTGTGCAATAGTAAAAATATTTGTTTTTTAATACGATGATATTTATTTGAGTATTATTAAATTATTAAAAAAATATTTTTTATTTTTAATATACTTAATAAATTTTAGTGATAAAAATAAAAATACTAAAAAAATAAAAAATATTTTTTTTAAAAAAATTATAATTTATATTTTTTTTAAAAATTTGTTTTACTTAAAAAATATTTTTAGCATAATAAATAATTAAAAATATTTTTATATTATTGTATTTAAATATAATTATTAAATAAAAAATATTTTTATCTAAGATATTTAAATATAAAATTAATTTTATTTTTTTTAAAAATCACTTAAAATTTTTTTTTTATAAAAACTCACCGGAACAAACACTTATATAAGTATGTTGATCCATTGCCATTTGATATAAGAACATTAATGACTCACTTTGTCAAGTAATTTTCATAGTCAACTTTATGGACTTCCACTATATGTGTTATATCTCCACATGTAAATAGTTTGTTTGAGATTCATAGAGCCAACTTTGTTCATCCATTACCGAAAAATATGTATGTTTACTGTGTTAGCTCCAAAAATCTCTCGAATAAAGTTTGGATGATGATAAAACATATTTAATTATAATAATTTGAAAAGAGGAGTGCTAGGGGACAGCAACGTTTGTGATTTGTAGCTATCAAATAGCTATCAATAATGATTTTAATGGTGTGAGATTTCATCCAATGACTCACTTTTCTTTGCTGGTTACATGCTGGTCAGAATTTGGAAGAGTTGCTGGCCCCTAGACTTTTTCAATTTGAAAATTTCATAGCACGAGAAAATTTGAGAAAAAAAAAATTGAAAAATCTTAGATTAGTGCAATTTAAGTTAGTTCTTGGTCTGAAAAAGTTTGATAAAAGAATATTTAGAGGTGTTAGATCTAAGTATCTAAATTGTTTGAGTTGAGAAGGATAGTCAAAAACTATTTTATATGTTGAAGGACATAGTTAAAATAATCTCAATAGTTGTTGGGAACTAGATATAGACAAATTAGAGTATTTAATTTAAACATATTTAATTTGAAAAAAACTAGAATATAATAATGATCATTTTAGTCTTCAAAGTTACATGAATAAGTGAATTTGATTCTTGAAATTAAGAAGTGATAAATTTAGTCTCTAAAATTGCAAAATGCAACTTCCATCTATTTTACACATTTTTTATAGAGATGGAGAGAAAAATGGTGTAGAACGCAGTTATGGAGTGTATGAGTATTTTACGCAACTGTGATGTCAGGAACAAAAATCGGACCGTCTGATTTTTTTTATACAAAAATCGGACCCTCCGATTTGTGTTTAAATAATTAAAAAAAATTTAGAATGTACAAATTGGACAGTCCGATTAGTTTAGCCAAAATTCAAATTCTCTCTCCCACACAACTCGGACTGTCCCATTAGAAGGCAATTTTTTTTAACAAAGAAATCGGATAGTCCGATTTCTTTTTTTACTGTTTCAAAACAAATTGTCTCACATCTATGTCTAGCACCTATATTCTTCACATCCACACACAACACACACGGTGCTGCCATATCGAAAAAAATGAGCCTCTATTTTATATGATGCATTTCCACTTTTATCATTAGTCCCCTTTATTTTATGACACAACATTATATATATCAAACTTTTTGATAGCTAGAAGATAACATCTCATTATCAATGAATACTTCTTAATCAAGAAAAATTATATTATTGAGCATAGTAACATGCATGGGTTATATTATTGAGCTTTTAGTTACTAATAATTTATAATTCACATTCAGATTTGTCAAATTCATTTGTATGCATGCCATGAACCACAAAAATGGAAGCGTGAGTTAGAAGCAGGAAGAAAGGAAGAAAGAAAGAATGTGTATATAAAAGTTCAGACGTGAAGAATGCAATTATACAAATCATTAAATTGGCCACATCTATAATAATTGATCTTCCTTTTTTAGTGCTTGACATTTTGCCTCAAATATCTTACCAACCATGTCATACTCGGAATCGTTCATAATCAAATAACTCCAATCACATAATGGCATAATGTCACTTTGACAGACACCAAAAAATAATGTCACTTTGAGTGAATATTACCCAACACTTATATTAATATTAACTTAATTAAATTGATTTAAAATAATAAATTTTATTGATCATGTAAAGTGCTTATTCAAAATAGCTTTTGGATGATGAGCAAGTATTGGAATCATTTCATTTTCACAAACCAGCTTTCTAGCACTATTCTAAGGAATTATTTGTGGAGACATTTTTTTATTATTTTATATTATCGTCTATATCTTCACCTAGAGAATCGAAGATATGTAATTAAAAGAAGTATGGTTTTATGAACTTTGCTTATTAGCGCTCGAGTCAAGCTAATTTAAAAAATGTCAAGTGTATACTAAAATTAGGTATCAAAATCAATCACGGTATTTTTATACATCAAATATCGGCATCCAACCCACTCAACCATCACCGAACTACTATCACTACAAAAAAATCGGCAAATAATGACGGGTTTTTAGCGACGGTTTTCAAAAATCGCAGCTAGATAAAATCTGGCTGTGGTTGTTGCAGCAGATTAAGAAAGGACTTCCAAAAAATTGTTATTTTGCGGCGGTTAATGCGGTAGTCAATACCAAATACTTTGTTAACAGTAGTTTTCTTCCAACTGTCACAATATGTTTTTAACTCGAATTTTTTATGTTTAAACATCGCCCTACCTCCATCAATTTTTTCACCACTCTCATTAAATCTCTTCCTCTCTTGCTCTGTTTTTCTTTCATCACTATCACATTCTCTCCTCTACGCATTCCCCTGTTTTTCTTCTACACAATAAATTCAAATGTCTGCATTTTAATTCACTTGTCTTAATCATTTATTCTCTTTACGTACATTTTCTACTCATTCCTTTTGTTTTATTTATTTATTTTTTTTTTGGCTACAATAGCTTTGACGGTTAATTCAACGTGGTAAACTAAATTTGCAATTGAACCTTTTTCATTAAAACTAAAGTCTTCTTTTTCCAATCTACTACTATATGATAAACTTAGTTGTTTCATTAAAAATCCAAGTCCCCAACTCATCGAATAATAGATCCCACATACTATATAAGCCATTGGAAAAAAAAACTACATTCTTTGAACTATCCTTTGGATGAGAAAAAGAAATTGTTGATTCTAATTTCTAATTGTGTTTATGAAAATCATGCATAAAATGTCTTTTTCACTTATTTTTCACTCTCGATCATTTCATTATAGAATACAATCTCCTAAACAATTACCAATATATTGTTATGAGTCTTGAGTTTTAAATTCGTATGTAGTGAAGAAGGACTTTGACCCCAAAAAAAATATTAAATAAAAAAATGATGCGTATTTGATCATACTAAAATGAAGATCTAAACATCTCTTTGAACAATTCCTTTATATGGTTTCGCATTTGAACTATAAAACGAGCTTTAAAAGAAGCAAAGTATGGTGATTGATGTAAGCTTAATATCTTGGATAAGAATCTCAGAACCTGGAGCCAAAAAATCACTACCCAATCAAAAGGGAACTGCTGTATCAAAATTTGACAACCTAATTTTATCAAAATTTTCTCCGACTTGATGCAAAACTTACAAGCCATTATCAGTTGGTCAATGAATTTGAACGAGTTCAATGTCATAAGCCACCCACAAATTCCGCAGTACTTTCTCCTATGCCTCAATGTTCCCTTTACTTTTACTTTTACTTTTACTCTTTCCTTTCTTAACCTTTTCCTCATTTTGATTTCCATTGGAAAAGTCATGAGCACCATCCTCCACACTCCTGCATTAGAATTATTAGAGATATTAAAGTATAATATTAGTGGAATAGGTTAGGATTAGGTTAAATATAGTTGGAATAGTGAAAGGTTAGTAAATTAGGTGTGTTTAGTAGAGTTGTTAGTGATTATTATATAATTTGATTATCAATATATATATATATATGTATATCATTTGTGGTATCAGAACATAAGATTTTCATACAATACCTTCCATTTCGTTCAATATATGTGTTTATAACTTGGTATCCCGAGCCAATTTTTTTTCAGTTAGTGCAGCAACTTTTCTTTCTTTTTCGACTATTTTTCCCTTGTGTTATTAGTTCAACCATCTCAGAAGCTACTATACGTCGTTCTGAGTTGAAAGAACGAAACACCATCCGAATTAACCACCACTCGCACACTCACGCGCTTCCTTATTCTATGCTGTCGCAAGTTGTTGCACTACCTTTCCCATTCTCACGGCAGCGTTTTCGCACTCCATTTTCGTCATCTTTCCAATGTTTTTGAGAAATCTTCACCACACCATTGTGTTTGACTCACTATTGCAAGTACAAAGAGCAAAACTTCATTGTCGTCTACTAATGTTGACAAAACCTTTGCCAAAAAATTGGAAGATTGAGATAGTAAGAATCATCAAATTATTACTTGGTTTCGCAACACATCTATGTTTGGCATCCGCCTTCAATTTGGACGTTTTGAAACTGCTAACGAGGTGTGAGATCATTTGGCAAAACACTACACCATTTCTGATCTTTCATATCAATATCAACTGCTTAAGGAACTTCACAACCTTAAGCAAGAATGTGGTCAAGCTGTTTATGATTTTCTAACACAGATTAAACGCATTTGGGATCAATTGACCTCTTGTGAACATGTTCTTAAAGATGCTGCTGATGCTAAAGCTTACGAGGATTATCGCAATCAAACACGTCTAATTCAATTTCTCACGGCACTCATGGATGATTATGAGCCAGTCAGAACATCTCTTCTTCATTAAAGTCCTTTGCCTAACCTTGAAGATTCTCTTTCTTGTCTTAAGTCTAAAGAAACAAGTCTAGGGCTAACTCGATCCAAAACTGGTGCTATCCTTGCAATTACCGACAAAAATTGCAAATTTTGTCAAAATTGTAGTCATTCTAGTCACCTTCTCCCAGATTATCCCTCCATCAAACATCGTAAATGCAAGCAGAAATGTCATATTGCCTCCAACTGTTTCATCTTGTATTGTCACTACTGCAAACAATTAGGCCACTTAATAACTACTTGTTCTACTCGTCCACCTCGTCCAGATCAGAACAGGTAATATCTCGCTCTAATGCTCCCATGCCCGTGCCTGTTATTGCAACTGCTACCGCTAATGTATCTACCTCATTGACTTATGGTAGTCCATCTTCTGTTTCTCCATCCGATATTAAGTTTTTTTCTTAAGCAACTCTCATTCTCTGGTAATATTTTTGCTGCTCTATCCACTCCTCCAAATAACTCTAAATGGTATTTTAATTCTGGTTGTTTTAATCACATGTCAGCTATGCGTTATGTTTACTCCTCTTTGTCTACCACTATAACCGCACCGTCTATTCACACTGCTGACAAATCCTTTATGTATGTAAATCATAAATGATTTGTCACACAGTCTGATCTTCACCTACTTGATACTTATTTCATTTCTATATTGAAGTTCAATCTTATTTCTGTGGGTTAATTAGTTGAACTTGGTTTCGAGGTCAATTTTTCTATTTTGGGATGTCATGTGCAGAATCCTCAGACGGAACAAATCATCATGACTAGATATAAGATCAGAAGATTGTTTGAACTTAGAAATCCTCATGTTCCCTCTACCACAAACTTTTGTGTTGTTTCTCCTCCATCCACACTTCACTTTGGCACCGTCGTCTTGCTTACAGTTCATTAGGAAAATTGCGTCCTCTCATGTCTAAGGGAGTATTAGGATCGATCAATAATGAGTTTTTTTATTACATTTCTTGTCAAACTGCAATACAATCAACTTTATCTTTTCATAATAATTCATCTTTTGCTTGTTCTACTTTTGATCTTATACACTCTAATGTTCGGAGGCTTGTTCTCACAACTTCTATGGGAGGAACTTGATATTTTGTTATATTTATTGATGATTATTTACGCTTTACTTGGGTCTATTTAATGTCTAATAGACATGAATTGCCTCAGATTTACATCAACTTTGCTACTATGGTTAAAACACAATTTTCCAAAAGCATTAAAGTTTTTTCACGTGACAATGCAATAGAATACTGTGACTCCAAACTTCTAAACTTTCTTATTGAATACGGCTCCGTGTTTGAGTTTTCTTGTCCTAGAACGTCTCAACAAAATAGTAGAACTGAACGCAAACATTGTCACATTCTTGATTCTTTTCGTGCAATGCTTCTTTTCTCTTCTTGTCCTAAACGTGTTTGGGGAAAAGCAGTTCTCACCACTGTCCATGTAATTAATCATCTTCCTTCTTCTGTTCTAGGTAATATCACTCCTTTTGAGCATCTCTATAATACTTCACCAGACTATAGTTCGCTTAGAGACTACAGTCGTGTCAATTTTGTTCTCATTCAACTCTATGAACATAATAAACTTGAACCTCAGACCCACCTATGTTGTTTCCTTGGTTATGACACTGATCATAAAGATTATCGTTGTTGGGATTCTATCTCAACGAATTCGTATATCTCATCGTGTATTCTAGAAACATCACATGTTTTCAAGTTTCTCTTCCTTTCAATCAATTCCTCCAACCCATTCACCTTTCTTTACAAATCCTTTTGTTAATCTTTTCTTGAGTAAAGAAAATACAGGCAATGTGACAAGTTCACCTCTTGAGCCGCCTGTTCATGCACCTTTTAATCGTCCAGGCTCGAACGATGATCCTACTCCTATAGTCCTTCCTCCTACATCCACTCCCAGCACTAGGATAAGAAATCAACCTTTCCATCGTCGTAATTATCATTATTTTGCTATTATCCTTCACATCCATAAACCTAGGTCATACAAAAAAGCCTCCAAAGATTTAAATTGGCAGAAAGCAATGCAGGAAGAAATTTAAGCCTTAGATAAAGCACACACTTAAAATTTGGTTGATCATTTTTATCAGAAAATTATGGGCAACAAATGGATATACAAAATCAAGATCGCTTTGATGACTATTGATATGTATAAGGCTCATTTGTTTGCTCAAGGATGCACCGAAGAGTATGGTAACAATTATGAAAAAACTTTGCTCGACTCACATGTGTTCAAATTCTTCTTACAATTATTGTAGTCAACAAACAATATCTAAGTCAGATGGATATAAAAGAATGTTTTTCTCAATGTTGACTTGAAAAAGAAAATCTACATAAAACCTCCTCCGGAATACTCTTGTTCTCCTAAAAAATTTGTCTCCTTCGCAAGGCACTCTATGGGCTTAGGCAAGCTCCTCGAAAATGCTTTGATAAATTTAGCAATACCGTTTGCAAAGTGGGTTTCACTTGTAGTCCTCGTGAGAATACTCTTTTCATTTACAAGTGACAAAGGTGAGGTGTTATTCTCCTACTATTATATGTTGATGACATCATCATTACTAGAAATGATGATGATGGGATCCTTAATCTCAAAACAAGCCTTCACCACCACTTTGAGATGAAAGACTTTGGATCTCTTAGTTATTTTCTTAGTCTTGAAGTTATCACTTACAATGATGGCATCTAATCTTTTTACTAGGGCTAGAGTAAGTGATAGTAGCACAAAAGCTACTCCTTTTGAATCGAATGTTTACTTTACTCCTATGGATGGAACTGCTTAGGATAATCCCACTCTTTTTGGTTGGTGGTCTTGTTTACCTAACTATTACTCGACCAGATATTGCCTATGTTGTTTATGTTAGCCAGTTCTTATCAACACCACACACTACTCATTATGTCGTTGTTCTTTGGATTCTTCGCTATATCAAATGTACTATATTTCAAGGTCTTTATTTTTCCACTCAATCTTCTTTAACCCTTCATGCATATTCAGATGATGATTGGGTTGGTAACCCCACTGATCGTCGTTCTACTACTGGATATTGTTTGTTCCTCGATGACCTTAATCTCGTGGCGTGCCAAGAAACAAACTTTTACCACTCAATTAAGCACAAAAGGAAAATATTGTGCTCTGGATGACACTTCTATTGAAATCGTTGCAATTCGTTGGCTTCTTAAAGATTTAGAGGCTATTCAGTCTTCTCCCACTAATCTCTATTATGATAATAGAAGTGCTATTCAAATTGCCAATAATGTCTTTCATGAGCACACCAAACACATTGAAAATGATTGTCAATTTGTACGACAACTTTTCATTGGTGCTATTCGTCCAATTGTTGAAACTATGGATCAGACAGCTGATATCTTTTCCAAGGCCCATCATCCTACCCGTTTTCGAAACTTAGTGTACAAGCTCAACATAGTCTCTTTATCTTCCACTTGAGTTTGAGGGGAGATATTAGAGATATTAGAGTATAATATTAGTGGATTAAGTTAGGATTAGTTAAATATAGTTGAAATAGCGAAAGGTTAGTAACTTAGGTGTGTTTAGTGGAGATGTTAGTGATTATTATATAATTTGATTATAAACACCTATATGTGTATCATTTGTTGTATCAGAACATAAAATTTCATATAATACATTACATTTTCTTTAATATCTGTTTATAACTAGAATTTTTACGAAGATGATTGCAGGGAAAAAGGTTAGAAGTTATCACATATCAAGGCCATTCACATTACATCAAGAAGACATAGAATACAAGAGAAGCTGTTGCTTCCCAGTTGAAGTGATAAGAATATCTTTAACAACTTTACCAAAGCACAAAAAGATAGAATAATTCAGGTCATATTACTCATAGAATTTGTCCAACTTTGTCTTGTTCACCGTTAAAAGTTACCAAAAATCATATTATTACTTTGCAAATTTATTTTTCCCACAAGTTCAGTTTAGCTTTAAAGCTCGTTAAAGTGTATTGACCGTCTGCTATATCAAAATCTAAGGAAAACGAGTGGACTTACCTTTCACCTTCAAGATGTAAACCTTTGTTTGTTTGTTCTTTCTTTCTCCTCTTTGTTTTAGCTTTTCCAGCATCCTCTACAAATTCAGGCAGTGCAACAGCAGCTACAGTCTCAACATCTCTATTAATTTGCCAGTCCATTAGATGACAAATTTTATTTAAAAATAATTTTGCACTACTAATAATACCAAATAAGCACTATTTGAGATCTCTCTTTTGCATAACCGGAAGGATAAGTGAGTTGATATTGTAAATGTACAAAGCATAGGTTATTATCAACTTCTCAATTAATGCATTCAATATGTTGTGGGTTTATACTAACAAAAAAGTGTACTAACTAGCATTAATTATAAAACAATGGATAAAGAAAAACTCACTCATTAACTGTAGGTTGTTTCATGTGTTCCTTTTGCCGCTCTTTCCTTTTCTTCTTGGGTTTTTCATCTTGTACATGACCAGCCTCAGAGGAGGGCAGATTTTTATCCACAGTTTCAGTTTGCTTGCTGGATATATGTGACAGAAAAAGATCAATAACCAAATCAGAAACCTTTGCCGCTAACACAACAAATTTAAGTACATGGAAGACATACAAACTCACTCATCATTAGCACCATCCTTGATTTGTTCTTGCCCTGTGAGAATATCCAGGGTCACCTCAATTTTTGGCTTATCTTGCTCACTTTTATCTAGATTTATAGAATGTCCATTAGGGGAACTCTTGGTTTCCTTTTCCTTCTTTTTCTTTTTTGATTTTTTAACATCCCCAACATCTTTCTTTTTGTCTGACAGAGCTGCTTCCCTGTTTCATGGAAACAAAACTCATGAAGGAAATAAAAAACTAACAAAAACTTAAAGCAGAGAAAACAAGCATGGACACATATTATAATATAGAATTATTTATATCACCTCTGCATCTGGCTATCTTGAATAACATTGTTAGTTTCAAAAGTTGTTTGAACAATACTATCGCCACCATCTTGATCATTCTTGTTACTTGCATTAAATGCTTCATCATCACCAGTTTTGTGGTTTTCTTCGTCGAAGATCTTTCGACGTGATTTAATCTTGAAAGTAGGTGAAATCAGCAGGCTATCTTCAGAAAGGGACAGCATCTTATCCACAGTTTCAGTTTGCTTGCTTGATATTCGAGACAGAAAAGAGCAACAACCAAATCAGAAACCATTGCAGGTGACATTGAAAATTTAAGTACATGGATGACATAACAACTCACTCATCATCAGCGCCGTCCTTGTTTTGTTCTTTTCCTGCAAGAATATCCTGGGTCATCTTGTCAAATTTTGGCTTATCTTTCTCATTCTTATCTAGTTTTATGGATTGTCCATTAGGGGAACTTTTGGTTTCTTTTTGCTTTTCCTTCTTTTTCTTTTTTGATTTTTTAACATCCCCAACATCTTTCTCTTTGTCCGACACAGCTGCTTCCCTGTTTGAAGAAACAAATTCATGAATAAGGTAAAAAAAAAAAAAAAAAAAAACTTGCAAAAGATTATAGCCAATGAAAGCAAGCATGCACACAAACTATAATTTATAATTGGTGACACTCACCTATCCCTCTGACTATCTTGAAGGATATTGTCAGTTTCCAAATCTGTTTGAATATTACCATCACCATCATCTTCGTAGTTCTTGTTCCTTGCATCAAATGCTCCACTATCACTGGCATTAATTTCGTCATCTGAGATCCTTTGGCGAGCTTTAACCTTGTAAAGAGATGAAATCAGCAGGCTATCTTCGTTATCACTTTCTTTCATCTGGTCATCCATAGTATCATTTACAATTATTTTTTCCTCAAAACCCCCATCACCATCGTCATCTGACTCTACTGAATAATACTTCTTCCTAAGCCGTCCAAATTTGCTTTTCTTACCTTCTGGTTTGTTATCATCAGAAGCTTCCTCTGCAGTCACAACAGAAACAGTCATGCAGATATCAAACCAATCGAGTTTTAAAAATCTACCTACCTATCAATCGGCGAATCATCTCTGACATGTACAATAATAAAAGTGATGTCACATGTGGTTATGAAACTTAATCATTGGTGAATATCAAAAGACATTGGAATAATTGAAAAAATAATGAAAGATAAAAAGGCACTGTTTTACAAGAATTAATATCAAGTGAAGAAAAGTGGAATGAAACAGTAACAAACACAAGCAAAAAATTAAGAAGGATGAACATTGAACGTGCCTCCATTGGAAATAGGAGATGGCGGGAAAACCTCCGGATTAGGATCATCATCAATAAAACTATCGTCCAAATCATCTTCGTCGCTGAAATCCGACCTCTCATTCTCTGTATCAGCAATATCCTCCCCGTATGACTCTCTGTCGATAGTAGCTGAGGAAACAAGAAGCATTTTTAAAAGAAAAGGAAAAAAGAAAGGCAAATGCAGTTGGGGAGTGAAGGATACGAAGAGTCTCCATGGAAGATGGCTGTACGAGAAGTTCTGCCAAGATAGTAACCGCAGAGATGAATGCTGCGAGCTCCGATGACGGTGAAGACAACTTGATCGACTTCCTCAAGCTCCAAATTCAACTGCAATGACTCAGTGCTTCCAGGATAGAGAGAACAGAGATACACGGGGCTCCTATTGCCTACGTTACACTGCAGCGTGCTTCTTGTGGTCGCGCTACCGAACCCTAATGTAGCCTGAAAAAATGAGAATGAGGTTGCTTGAATTGGAGCAACTAAAAATACAAACGAAGATGTGTTACCATTGAAATATGGAGGCGTCCTTTGGAATCATCATATTTATGGATAAAAGGCCTTCCAGATTTGACCTCCACTCCTACATCCACCAACAAGTCAAAACAAACAGTTGAACAGCGTCGCAATCGCAGAAAAGAACAATCAAGAGTGAATTAACTTAACTTACCCCAGAATGCCATGTCTTTTCCGCGTTTCTAAAACCCTAAGATGGGTGTTTAGAATGACTTTGAGCCAGGAAAGGCTGAGGGTGATGACGAAGGTGATCAACTGCTACTGTGGGCCTATGGATTTTTTTGTGAAGGGAGGGTTTGAGGTGATTCAGAAAATTGAACGCCACATTCATAGAGGAATAGTAGCGGTATGAAAATGCAAAATATCTCCCGCACCCGCCTTAGCGGATTTTATTTCAAATTTTCAAGAATAATTACTCAAATTAATCTCTAAACATTTTAAAATTGAATATTTTAGTTGTTAAACAAAATTAATACACAAATTAATTTATAAAATTTTTATTTTGACAGAGTAATTATCTTTATCAATTTCTAAGAATTTAAAAAACGAATATTTTATTTTTCAAAAAGATTAATAAATAAATCAATTTTTAATATTGTTTTTTATCAGACATAACAGTCCTTCGTCCATTTTACTTTTATTATATGTCGATATTTATTATTATTAATTTAGTTTTATGCATGTGCACAACAATACTAGCATATTAATACACTTTTTTCGTTAGAAACAAAGGTGAATAATGATGTTTTGAAATCCAAATTAAAATATTTTCTTTTAATACAAACATATTTTTTAAAATATGACATCTTTTGATTATATTAAATACAAAATTATCAAATAGTTTCAACCTTAAATTTCTTGTAGAATAATTTCTGACGTGTACATCATCTCGGAAATCAAAACCGACCTAAGATATTGGCCACAGGGTACAAACCGCAAACGGTAACTTCTGACTGAGTCAGGCTTATCTTCCAATCATGATTTATAATAACAGAATCCATTAACGGTAACTTCTGACTGAGTCAGGCTTATCTTCCAATCTTACCCCGACTTGTTACTATTTTGTAGTTTTCTTTTGGGTTCAAGCCCCGACTTTTTACCAAAAAAAAAAGAATCCACTAAGAAGAATAGGCCAGGACTCCACTAAACCGAAAGATATTAACAACAACGCCGACCATATACATCGCAACTAACTCACACCACTCACCTATAAAATCACAGAGAGCACAATCCCTGGCAGGTCACAGTTTTCACTCTTAGTCATTACATTTTTACTCTCTCATAAATTCATATTCTTACTTGAGCGTCGGAGTGCTTTTTGCAGGTGCTCCCGCAGCCGTGTTTCAGAGATATCCGAGGATCGCTTGCTACACCAACCCTGGCCGACGTATAAATCCGCCAAGGCCGAATAATTCTCAAAGACAAGCACCCTCCTCGGTTCACTCAGGACGGAACAATTTCTAATAATTTTATTGATTATTATGATTACCTGAAACATTGATTTAAGTCTAAACATGAGGTTCAGGTCCTTTTGTGTGGTGGCGTCCGACCTCTTTAGTGCCAAGGTGTCGCCTGTTCAAGTTCCTCGTGAAGAGGTGGAAGGTGGTACCTGCAAGAGACTCCGATACTTAAGTTAGCAAGGGCTTTAAGCAGGTTTTTAGTATATTAGAACATGAGTAATACCTAGGGGTTCCATTGTATTTATAATAAAGTAGATAACCACATTTGATGAAGTAGTTTTATCTTTTCTAATAGATAAGCGTTCCATTTATCTTGGAAGTTTGTTGAAATCTACCTTCTAGATGAGGTAGAAATAGTAGGAGAGATTCAATGAGGCAGTTACTTGGTGGACCTTTTTGCCTTATTGGGCCTGGCTTTGATCTTATATACACAAAAATATATACTAGTTATTAATTAAAATAATAAAGCTCTACATCCAAACGAAATATTTAACTAAGTCTAACGAAATTGTTATAATAACTTTTCAAATCATACGCCTCTTTCTCATTCTCCTTCCGCATTTTCTCCTCCTCATCCTTCTTCTAAATTCGCGCATGCAGGTTTTTTTCTTCTTCTTCTTTTTTATTGTCATCACCAATAGCACTAATATTTTGCAAACATCTTTATTAATTCTATTTTCTCTTCTGCCATCATTAAATAATTTTGGTTCATTTCGGTTCATTTATGTGTTAATCGAGGTTCTGTTGAGTTAAGAAATTAACTAAATTAATTAGTGATGACAAACATTATTTTTGGGTAAAATAAATAATTAGTGTTGATTAATTATATTTGCATAGACACCAAAAAAAATTATATTTGCATATTACTAATTATTTATTGTTGCAGGCCAAATCCAAGTCCATAGCCCAAATGGAATGAAAAGCAAACAGAAAAGAATGGTGGGCTGAAAACAAAATAGAAGCCCAAGGAAAAGAAAAGAAAGAAGTCAGATGGGTTGTTCAAATGAATACTCGAACCAAACCCAGCTTAATTTCAATTCCCTCCATCTTGCTCCAACCAAAGCAACGTTCCCCTCTCTTTTGTCATAGTCAAATCAGAGTTTCAGAAAAGTAAGAAAGAGAGAAAGAGCTTCTTCCCTAAGCTAGTAACCAAAGAAGCAAGAGAGAGAAAGTTTAAGCTTGAAAGACAGAATGTCAAATCAACAAGTTCAAGCCAAATCAAGCTTAAGAAAAGATCAAAGGTAAACCATTTCCTCTTACATGCATCAGATCTTCTTCTCTTCTTCCCAACTCTCTGCTCTATTCGAAATGGGATACAAAGGAAAGATGGTTTCTGCTCTTCTCTGCTGTGTATCCACGGTCTTAAACATGACTTGGAGACCAAGTTGGTTTTCAAGGGCTCAGATCAAGTTGACCATTGGAAGATTTCTATGGTTGCTGCTATATGGCTTTCGGTTAAGATGAGGAAGTCAGAAGGAGAGTTTCTACTCTGGGGATTAAGGAAAAAAAGTGACTATATGGGTTGGTGAAGCTCAAGGCTCAAGGTGTTGACCTTGGAGGAAGAACCAAGCAACATGCAAGGAGATAAAAGAGGTTTGCTACTCATTCAGAAACCAAGGAGAGAAAATCAGAGTTTGAGAATAGTGTTCTGCAAAGAAGTTCCTCTACTTGGATAATGCTTTCTTTCAAAGAAGCATTCGGCCAATACTGAAGAACTGTATCTGAGGTTTGCGAATCTGGTTTTGCACATAGCAAAGAGGCTGCTGATGAAGTCAATCTCCTTCATGTTTTACAGATTGTGATGTACTTTTCTACGTTTATCTTTATGTAATTTCTTGTGAGAAAAGACATTGTGAGAAAGTTCAAGTAAAAGCCATGAGTGGAAAAAGGCTGAGTGAAACACTTGAGAGAAAAGCCTAGAGTTATTTTTAGATTTCTTTAGGTATGTTTATGTCTTGTATCTTGTACCTGTGAAGTATCCCTTTCTTAGTTGGGTTAGCACTAAGAGTGAAATAGTTAGGTATTAGCATAGCCAATGTCAAGTTAGGTTAGAACTTGAGTGTGAAATGATTGTGTCAATCCTGTGGAATTAGTGTATGTAATACAGTTAACTATAGTGAAATTCTTCCATAGTTGTGGAGGAGACTGGACGTAGGTTGCATAGCATAAGGCAACCGAACCAGGATACATGCTGGTGTTAGCTTCTCTCTTCTCTGCTGTGTTCTGTTTTCTGATATTCATGAGATAAAAATAAATTATCTCATAAATTTCCGCTGCTGAGTACAAACAGAATCAGAATTGAAAGTTTGTTTTAAAAGGATAATAACAGCAACTTAAAAGGAAGGCATAGATTCAACCCCCCTTCTCTAAGCCTACCACAACCTTTAAGTTCACTTGATGCTGCTGATAAGTATTAACCAAATTTTTTATTTCTTAAGTAATTTCAATTTATTTCTTAGTTTAATTGAGGTTTATTTGGATCCATAAATAAATTCGATATGTTTTTGTTAATAATTGAGTCTTTTTGACCGTTTGTTCAAATCTGAACTAATTTCAGTTCATTTATTTGCTAATTGATGTTCACTTGATACGATTGATAAGTATTAACCAAAAAATAAAAATTTCAGGAACTTTTTTCGTCAATACAATGTATCTCTCTTACTCTTCTAGAGCTTGTTTGGAAACCATTTAACATGAGAAAAGAATTCTATTTCCTTTAAAAAAAAAATAATTTCTATTTGAAATTCAATTTCATGATTTGGAATAACTATAATATATTAATGGAATAGAATTAAAGTTTAAAGAGTGTGAGAGTTGATTTGGAAATCAGACCCTTTTTTGTCTGATTTACTAATGAAGGAAAAATGGGAATTGAAATTCTCAAAGGAATTCAAATCATTCATTTTTAGTTGTTCCAAAGCAAGAACCAGAATTCAACTCTTGAGTGAATTCTAATTCCTAGCATTCCAAACAAGCTCCTAGTATATCTATGTATGTATGAACAATGTGAGCCTAGTGAGAAGTCTAATTTATAGAGGGAATTGAAGCATATCCTCCACTTATGGCAAGTGCTTCTTCGTAATATTAGTGATTAATGATATATAATAATTATCAACAATATCACGTGAACCTCAATTATTAACACATAAATGAACTAAAATTAATTTCACAAATGAATCAAAATAAATTAAAAAATGAATGGAAATTATATAATGATAACACCAGAAAAAATCAGAACCAATAAAGATGTTAGCAAAATGTTGGTTTTGTTGGTAATTACGATAACGAAAGAGAAGGAGGAGGAGGAAAATCAGAAGAAGAATCTGCGTGTGCGAATAAGAAGAAGAAAAAGGAAAGAAGAAGAAGCTACGTGCACGAATTTAAAAGAAGAAGAACGAGGAGGATGATGAGGAGGAGGAAGAGGATGAAACGGAAAAAGAGAAGCAGAAAATGAAGACAAAGAAGAATATGTTTTGCATTATTAGAACGCTCATACGTGGGTATAATAAAAAATATTTTTGTTGAGTTTGGGCCAATTTGATTGGATTTGGTTGTCAAAAATTCTTGGATGTATAATTGGATTGAAATTAAAAAATGATAATATTAACCAAGTTGGGTTGGTCTAGTGGTTAGCTCACTAGTCCGCTTAAGCAAGTGTCGGGGGTTCGAATCCCGCCTTGTGCATGCAGCAACCCATTGGCCAGCGGCAAACCCTTAAATAGAGCTCAGTACCGTGATGGATTAGTCCTTGACCTGCCGGGTTGGGGGATACGTGGGAAACCAAAAAAAAAAAAAATGATAATATTAATTAATTATTAATATAAGCATTAGAAAAAAAAAAGAAGAAGAGAGAAAATTGAGAGACATATATTGTTTAATAAATTATAATTTTTTAAAATTACTATTAAATTATTTTTTTATTATTTAAAAATATAAGATAAAAGATCATATTTGACCAGACCATCTAGAAAAAAATTTGAGAGGATATATTTTCGTATTTGACTATTTCCAAGAAGCCCACAGCCCAGTGTTTCACTTCACTGAGCTTTGCGTCCTTTCTTCTGCTCTCAGTTACTTTTAGGTTTTAGGGTTCTTCTGCGTACTCAGTTTCAGCCACAGCCAGTGTTGTCTTCACTCTTTGGGTAAGAAAATGAAATATGCGTTTTGTTTCCTCTTGTCACCTATTTTTACTTCAAAATTCACTCTAACACTGTCACCCACACCCGCAATTTCTCATTTTCATCACTAATTTTGTTTTTGTTGTTTCTCTTCTTCCGTGTTGCTAAAACTCGAAAAAGGTTATTTTAATGCTGCATTTTTGTTACATTGTGAGATCATACAATGCTGTTCTAGAATTTTGAGTTTGTAATGTTTGAGTTTCTGCATGCGTCTGATCTTGCTCTTGTTTTCACTTTCGTTGTATATGATTTGGGAAACGTTTTCGAAATTGCATTTTCTTTCAGAAATGATGCTTCCTTCTCAATTTTTTTAGTAATCTTTTTTAGCTCTTCAGAAGTAGAAAACTCTGTTCCGTACAAATGCTGTCATTTTTGGGCTTTTTGGCTCTTTCGCTAGCTTTAACTCTGATTGCATGTCTTCGTTCTGTACTTTCTGTTTTTTATTTTTTTTTATTTTCTTAAATCTATGTCAGCAACTTACTTTGTTTCAGCTTTGAATGACGTTTTTCATGGTAATTTTTCATTTTCTTCACTTATTTTCTGTCAAATAAGACTCCATTTCCTTTCTGTCAAATAATGACATTTTATATTTTTATTATTTTACTTTTTAATTTAAATATTAGTAGTGATTCATTTGACATTGATTGCAGTTGTAGAAAAGAAAAAAAAAAGAAAGAAAACGAGATAAACCTTACTTTGGTGCTTAATAGTAATTTTCATTTCACGTTAGTCTTATGTGATCTTACAAATATCTTGAAGACTGAATTAATGTTTCATAAGTCGTTTAATTACACACACAAGAAAAAAAAAAGAAAAAAAAAGGGAAAAAGAAAAGATGAGCTGTTTCTCCCATAGTTTATGTTTTGGTTATTTCAATGGATGTTTTGATAGATTTGATGTTAATTACTACCTTTTCTGGTTATTATTGCGGTTTAGCCTATTGGCTACTTGAGTCGATATTTTTGCTATTTTGTACTGAGCTTCATATTATACAATTTGTTTCATTTACTCAACTTTTTCAGATTGTTCATATCTTTTGATATTATACACTCCAAGTCCAAGTTTATTTCAATTCTTACCTTGTATGTTATCCGAAATAGGGATATGGATTCATCTGAGCTGGATGGAAATGGTAACGAGGCATCCCTGCCACCACCACCCCCTGTTGTTCCACCTGATGTTGTCCCAGTTAAAGCAGAAGACGCACTTGCTGAACCTGTTAAGAAAAAGGTTTCTCGCCTTCCAATTGCCAGGCGTGGGCTGGGATCAAAAGGAATGAAGATAGCTCTTCAAACCAATCACTTCAAAGTTAATGTCACTAACAATGATGGAAATTTCTTCCATTATAGCGTATGTCCCTCTCACATTCCTTTGTTTATTATTATTATTATTATTATTATTATTATCATCCAGGTTTATTCTAATTACCTAAATATGACTGTTGTCACTTGTTATGTTATTTGAACAGGTTGCGTTTGCTTATGAAGATGGACGCCCTGTAGAAGGTAAGGGTTTCGGGAGAAGGATAATGGATAGGGTGCATGAGACGTATGCTTCTGAGTTAAATGGTAAGGACTTCGCATATGACGGGGAGAAAAGTCTGTTTACCATTGGTTCTCTTCCAAGCAACAAGCTTGAGTTTGAAGTTGTTCTGGAGGATGTTGTTTCGAATAGGTAGAAATGACAAGCATATAATTGTTTTAGCCTTCCATAGAGTTTCATATCATTGTTTCAGCAGTGTTTAACCTTTTAATTTTTCTTGTGAAGAAATAATGGTAACTGTAGCCCTGATGGTCATGGGGACAATGAAAGTGACAAAAAGAGGATGCGACGCCCGTATCGTGCGAAGAAATTTAAAGTAGAGATTAGCTATGCCGCCAAAATTCCAATGCAGGCCATTGCCAATGCCTTGCGTGGGCAGGAATCGGAGAATTTCCAAGAAGCCATCAGAGTGCTTGATATTATATTGAGGCAACATGCTGCTAAACAGTAAGACCTTTCTTCATTTTACTTGTCATAACATGTTTTCTAACATTTTGATGCATTATAATTTACAAGGCACCAAACCATAGTTCTCAACTGTGCATTTGTCTATTGCAGAGGTTGCCTCCTAGTTCGGCAATCCTTCTTCCACAATGATCCGAGGAATTTTGCTGAAGTTGGAGGTGGTGTGCTTGGCTGCAGAGGATTCCATTCAAGTTTCAGAACTACTCAGAGTGGCCTGTCTCTGAACATAGGTTAGATCTGTGTACTGTGTACAACCTTCTCATCAAGGCTTTTTGTCTAACTCCTATAATCATCCAATTCGTTTAGATGTCACAACTACTATGACAATCCAGCCTGGACCTGTTGTGGACTTCCTAATTGCCAATCAAAATGTGCGAGATCCATTTCAGCTTGACTGGGCAAAGGTAACAATGCTGTTGAGAACTTAATTTATTACTCTCTTGTTTGATTATTTTACACAAAGGCCTGTCTGTTACTCTTTTTACTTTAAACAGGCCAAAAGGACCCTAAAAAATCTGAGGATTAAAGTAAGCCCATCCAATCAAGAGTACAAAATTACAGGTCTCAGTGAACTCCCATGCCGAGATCAGACGTACCCTCCCTCTCTCTCTCTCTCTCTCTCTCTCTCTCTCTCTCTATTTCTTTCTTTATTCCTCCTTTTTTTTTTCTCTAAATGCATTTGGCTTTGATGTCAAATTATAAAACTTGAATATATGGTGCATTATGATAGTAGAGTTGTTATTTGATGAGTATAGGTTTTCAGTGATAGCTTGGTTTTTGCAGGTTTTCTCTGAAGAAAGGTGGAAGGGATGGTGATGATGGTACTGAAGAAGTGACTGTTTATGATTATTTTGTCAATACTCGTAGGATAGATCTTCGATACTCTGCTGAGCTTCCTTGTATCAATGTTGGCAAGCCTAAACGACCGACATACTTCCCCATTGAGGTGAATCAATGTGTTTATTTTTGCAAGTTTCGCATGCTGCAATTTTAGCATTCTGGATCTTAACTAAAACCTAGGTTATTTACTTCTCCTTTTGTTTTAGCTTTGTGAATTGGTGTCCTTGCAACGTTATACAAAATCGCTGTCCACGCTTCAAAGGGCTTCATTGGTAGAGAAGTCCAGGCAGAAGCCACCAGAGAGGATGAGGGTTTTATCTGATGTACGTTGTTATTCTAAATTTTAAGTGATGTGGTTACACTACTTATATCTTGGTTAAGGAAGCTTATTAAATATTGTTTTGTTAGGCACTAAAAACCAGCAACTATGGTTCTGAACCTATGCTTCAAAATTGTGGAATTTCTATAAGCACTGGCTTTACTCAAGTGGATGGTCGTGTTCTGCCTTCACCAAGGGTATTTAATATTTCTTTTTGTCACTGTGCTCTCGAAACTTGTTTATTGTGTGTTGCCTTGTTTTATTTGAACTTGGTGACCTGAGGTTTTCTTAATTATGACTTGGCAGGTCACTTGTTCGAGAAATGATTTTTCTCATTTAGCAAATGCTCTAGTAACTTGTTTTTTTTGGGCTCCCACATGAAACTAAATGAAAGTCCTTTTTAAAAATCCTTTGTTTGGAATATGGATTTATATGGAAAAATTCTCTTTTTGCTACTGTCATATCTAAATGCTAGGCTGCCTCTGATGAATTATAAATTATTTTGAAGTTCCCTTTGCTGCTTGTGGTGTGTTGGTATTATTTTTTGTTTCTTTTTTTTACCTATCTAAGCAAATGATGTTAAGTTCTTGCTGGTAGTAATTCTTTGAAGGATGTAAATGCTATATAAATGACTTTATTCTCTTTGTTTGCTATTTTGTGTTGATTCTGGTTGTTTAAGATTATAAAATAAATTGGTTGAGCAATATTGTAAGCAAAATTAATTATGGTATGGACTCATGGCTCCTATATTGTCAATCATCAGTAACCTTAAGTTTTTAACTTTCATAGTTTGATATTGATTATTGAATGTTTTCCAATAGTTGAAGCTTGGCAATGGTGAGGACTTAAATCCAAGGAATGGGAGATGGAATTTTAGTAATAAGGTATTCGGTTTAGTTCCATTTCCACTGAAATTTTCATCTGGTCCAGATTCTCAGTACTGTATGAGGTTCTAATAACTTAAAAATGCTTTTCCAGAGTTTTGTGCAGCCAATAAAGATAGAACGGTGGGCTGTAGTTAACTTTTCTGCACGATGTGATGTAAGAGCTCTTGTGAGGGATATGATTAGAGTTGCAGGAACGAAAGGAATTGTAAGTTCCATCTCCTTGTATCAGCTGAGAAGTATGAAAGATCTACTGACTGAAATGTTCTTTCCTGCTTTTGTTTTTGCAGTCAATGGAAGATCCATTTGATGTGTTTGAAGAGAGTCATCAGTTTAGGCGTTCCCCACCAATGGTTAGAGTGGAGAAGATGTTTGAAAGCATCCAGTCTAAACTTCCTGGAGTTCCTCAGTTCCTTCTATGTCTAATTCCCGAGAGGAAAAACTGTGAAATTTATGGTTAGTCATTAATAAGTGGATTTCATTTATCTTGTGTTTGGGAATAAACAATTGTAAATGAAGATTTATTCTAACATTGAAGGTCCATGGAAAAAGAAAAATCTTACTGAGTATGGAATTGTTAGCCAGTGCATGTGTCCTTTAAGGGTCAATGACCAGTTTCTGACTAACGTTTTGATGAAGATAAATGCCAAGGTATGTTGGGCATGGTATTCTAGTACTATTGGGCAAGAGCTTTGTACATTTTATTATTTTGGCTATGACCCAGCTTTTAATATCTTGTTTCTCACCTTCTCGAGTGATAATAACATGGGAATAAATGAATGACTTTGCATCCTTTCCCTATCTAATGGAGCAAAGGTTGTTTTCATTGTTTTATGTTGCCTAGTCATCAGGCTTCTGTTTTATTTCTTCCTTTTCAATTGAATTATTTTTTTGATCTGCAGCTTGGTGGATTGAATACATTATTAGGCGTTGAACACTCTCCAGCTCTTCCAGTCGTTTCAAAAGCACCCACACTTATCCTGGGCATGGATGTTTCGCATGGCTCACCAGGGCAATCTGATATTCCTTCAATTGCAGCGGTAAATCATAATTGTCATGTTTTCAATGAATATAATATAATTTTGGGTAAAGTATATTTTTTGTCCGTAAAGTTTGTCAAAAGTTTCAAAAATACTAAGTTTTATTTTGTTCCAATTTTGTCACGGAAGTTTTCGATTTGCATCAAACATATCCTTGACAGCTAAATTTTCCAAAAGTTTAGGACCAATCCAACAATAATGCATGATAACTATGATTTGCTTGTGTTGAAAGTTGTTCTTGTGAAATTGTTGCTGAATTAGTCCTATATTTTTTGAAAAAATAGCCGATAGAGATATATTTGATGCAAATTGGAAACTTCTAGGACAAAATTGCAACAAAATAAAACTTCGGGGTATTTTTGAAACTTTTAGCAAACTTTAAGGACAAAATATACTTTACCCTATAATTTTTATATCAATGCATATATTGGTGCCAGGTTGATCTAATTCTACCCTTTTTCTTTTTCTTTTTTTCTTGATGAAATGTTGCTGTTTTCTGAGAGTATGCAGGTGGTCAGCTCTAGACAATGGCCTCTTATATCGAAGTATAGGGCCTGTGTTCGTACCCAGTCTGCAAAGGTTGAAATGATAGATAACCTGTTCAAGAAAGTATCTGACAATGAGGATGAAGGAATTATAAGGTTCTATCTACATGTAGTTAAACAATTAAACTATGCTTCTGTGTTAGATGGCACATGATTGTATACCATGATGTCTTGTAGTATTTCTTTCTGCCTTGTAAGAGCGGTGGCTTTTGAGCAGTCTGTTTAATGTTGTATTAATCTTCACACTATATGTATATAGTCAATGTGAAAGAAGTACCTAGCTTGATCGGTTTCATCAACTGCAGGGAACTTCTACTTGATTTCTATGTTAGTTCTGCGAAGAGAAAGCCAGACAATATAATTATTTTCAGGTAATTTTTTCTTGTAATTCCGAAGTTAGAGCTGAAAACATTTGAGGTATTGCCAATAAATTGTGTTTGTTAATGGGATTTGTCACTATTGCTATGCTAGGGTTGTGCAATTCCTGTGTCCCATTTGCCATTTATGTTTTTAACTGCTCCGAACCTACTGCAAATGTGTTTTGATGTTGATACATGCTAACATTGATCATTGCATGTTGTATTTTTCCAATAGCTACAAAATGCTTTTGGTGTTCAATGCCTGTTTGTTATACTGATTTATTACTATGCGATTCTTTTCTGATGAAACTAAACATAGTATCTTTATTATGCTGAATATAGGGATGGTGTTAGTGAATCACAGTTCAATCAAGTTTTGAACAAAGAGCTTGATCAAATCATTGAGGTTCATAAGCTTTTGACTCTGCTATTTGGGAAACATTTTTGGTCGTAAAGGGCTGCCGTTGACTTTTAACTTTGTAGGCATGTAAATTCCTTGATGAAAAGTGGGAGCCCAAGTTTGTGGTTATAGTTGCTCAGAAGAACCACCACACAAGATTCTTCCAGTCTGGTTCTCCTGACAATGTCCCACCTGGTAAATATCAGTTCAGATTATCCAAAGATTGTTGGCTACTTGGCTTTTTACTAAACCTGTTGCTTTACAGGAACTGTTGTTGACAACAAAATTTGTCATCCAAGAAACTATGATTTCTACCTATGTGCACATGCCGGAATGATAGTAAGTATCCAATATTCTGTTTCCCTCCTTTTTAAGTTTAAAGATTAATTTACATGCTTGTGGGTTGCATAGCTGTGTGGTTCGACGTGTTAGGTGTGTCTTCATTGAGTCTATTGTTGCCCCGAAATGAACTGTTCGGGGGTCTAGATGTGTGTGTGAACGATCACTATTGTGAATATCGTGGTGTCTATCTTTTAGTAATATTCTCTGTATTCCTTCAAAAATTTCCTCCTCAGGGCACTAGCAGGCCTACACACTACCATGTTCTTCATGATGAGGTTGGCTTTAGTGCTGATGAGCTACAGGAGCTTGTACATTCTCTGTCATATGTGTAAGTGGAACTTTTGACCTGTATTGATTTGGAATTATGCACATGCGTCTTAAGGAACCTATCATTAGATGTTTGTTGTTTATGACAGGTATCAGAGGAGCACCACTTCCATTTCTGTTGGTAAATTCTTGCTTCACATCCGGCTATTTAGATAGATTCATGTATGATATCTGATATCTGATTTAATTTTGTGTTTATGACACACTTGTACTATTTTCTCTCCTGCGCAGTTGCTCCAATATGCTACGCACACTTGGCTGCAACCCAGGTGGGGCACTTCCTCAAATTTGAAGACAAATCTGAGACATCTTCAAGTCATGGTGGACTGAGTGCTGCTGGAGCTGTCCCTGTCCCGCAGTTGCCGAAATTGCAGGACAGTGTTTGCAACTCAATGTTCTTCTGCTGAGGTGTCTCAGTTGCTTATGAGAGAAAGCAATGCTTGTACATAAAAACCATGCTCAGATCTAGCTAGCTATCTATCTAACTATCTATCTAACTCTGGATACTGGTAGACTTAGCCATGTTAGCCTAAGACTTATCGTCTATGTTTTAGACTGTTTTGTTTTATGTGATATATGGCATGTGTTTAGCACTGGCTTTCAAGTGGCAATGTATTGAGATGCTTTTGTAGTTATGTTTGGTTTAAGGTCTGATTATATTAGATTATCCAGCGGTGTTATTGGAGGTTATTGAAAATATCTTGGGAATATTCTTCAATGAAGATGGGGAAACACGGTGTTGATGTTGATGACAAAGGAATATATAAAATGTTTATTTGCTCAATAGCATTGTTTTGCTTATAAGAGAAAGAGTAAAGTGACAAATTCTGAGGGTTTATATTTCGAACATATTAGTCTTAAATCACGGTTTTTTATTCTAATCATAGGGGATAATTTAAAAGCAGTGTGTCTATATTTGCTATTTGGGAGGAATTTGATCGAAGTGTAAATTCAGAGCCATATACCAACAAAATTATCATTTTATTCAAACAAATTATTCTATAACATTTATAAGGCAAATTAAATTGCATGAAGGCCATTATTTACTAGCTAGCCTTGCCCAGTCTTAGGGAAATAAATGACCACACACCATAGACATGCATTTGTAAACATTAACAACTACGAATATAACAACACATTAAATTAGAGTAAATATAACTCGAGCATGCATGACTCAACATAAATTACTCCTAGGAGGAACATTAGGTTGTTCAAGACCATGGCAGCACTTGTAATTAACAGATGTGACCTCCATTGAACGGCCACAATCAACATTTGGGCATGGAATGCGTGCAAGGATATCAGAGGGGTATGTAATTTCGCTATGCTCACATTTGGGAGGACCATCTTTAAGCTTGCACCTCTCATAGTATTCTTTGAATGCAACATCAAAGCTTACTTCTTGGTCGTCCAACTTCCTTGGCCATTTCTCGAATTCTTTGACTGTTCGATACATGACCTCGCCTTGACCAAGAAGCTTCACATTTGACCCTTTGCTAAGTATCACCCACCCTTTTGGGTCTTGTTTAAGAAACAACAACCTCTTCATCTCTCTTGTTGAAAAGTCCATAACGCCCTCGCCGCCGCCGCCACCCTTCGTGTGTTTCCTGTTGGCTAGCAAGCTGTCTATGGCGATCCAGAAGCGTGGAACATCCCTGGAATCATCCCTCCCTAATCGATATAATTCAATTGGGACAGTGGTTTCTATCTGCCTTTTCAAACTGTTCAAAGCTGTCTCAAACTCTTCTATCCATTTGCTGGACGTCCCTCCAAAGATGAAGATGTAATAATCGTCTTCGATCTGAAATTTTTTGTTTCTCACTAATTATATCCAATGTACTAAACTACCAAATAAACTCACTCATTACTCCCTCCTTTAGGTAGTGTTGACTTTTGAGAGGAATGTTAGAGGGTCACAATTTATTATTTTTGACCAATAGTTAGTTAGATAATGACATGTCACGTTAAGTGTCACGTGACATTAACCTACCACGTCATCATATCACGTGGCATTTAATGTGACACGTCATCATCTAACTAACAGAAGAATCAATTTGACTTAAAAAATTATTTGAGGACTAATTTGAAGAATAAATGATTTTTCAGGGATAAATTTGATTATTATCCGCTTTTATATAAGGCCCATATGCATAGAATGAACTTACAAATTCTTTCATCCTTGGATTGAATTTTGTGATTTCATTCCAAAACCAGTTCCATTGTTGAGTGAGACGAGTGTAATCAGAAGCCTTGAAGGGGAAGCCATCAATGCCCCAAATAGAAAGAAGTAGTTTGGTATCATCATTTTCCACCTTACCTTGAGGACTTAAGAGTGGGATAATTGATTTGTCTTTGTATTTGAACACCTCTCTGATAAGACGAATCCCAGTTTTGAAATTGAAATCTTTAACCACATACCATCCAATCTTAGTGTCCTCCAACATCTTCTCCAAATCCTTCTTGTTTCTTTCATTCCATTCATCCACAATAGGGATCCAAAGAATCTTGAAATCCTCTTTCTTATACCCCTCTACTTCTCTTGGTTCCTCTTTCAGCTTTTCATATATTCCCTTTAAGAGCTTAATTTCATCTTGAATGTTCTCCAGGCCTGAGATGAACAACAACACATGCTTCTTCTTCAGATCCTCAATTTTCACCTATGCCATAATAGTAATTAATCTCAGATCAGTCCAGGTAGAAAAAACCGAAATTTACGTGAAATCGAAAAAAGTAAATTAAGTACGTGTAAAACGAAAAATCTTAAACAAGCTATGATGCATGGACACTGAAGACACTAACATGGGATACAGTACAACACGGAACACGTCGACACGCGAATTTTAAAATCTTATGAGACACGGCGTATACACATATAGAATATAAAGTATTTTTTAGATAAATCATAATGATATTTTGAATTTTATTGACATTAAAATATAAATTATTTTTTTAATTATTTTTAATGTCTTATTTTAATTATAACAAGTATTTAAAATATTTTTATTTTAATAAATAATAATATATATTATATCTAAATTTATTTCAAGAATAAATGTTAAGAATAAGATTAAGCACGTTGACATGTGTTAGGAGTGTCCAAGCTTGTTCAAAAGAGAATTTTTTATTTTTTATTAAAGTACGATTGGATTAATGTCGGTGAGTGTTGTGTCCGAAATATATCCAACACACGAACACGATAACTCAGCAAAGTGTCTGTATTTTATAGTTAACAAGATTTAAATAGTAAAATTGTCAAATTTAATACAAATTTTATAAATTAAATCGAAATTTTAGCTTCTATCCAAATCACATACATGCCAATTAAGATTTTTGTTAATTAATAGATTCATGAACAATTGTCTGATACTGGTTGGTTAGTGTGACGTGACAATAAATAAGGAAACATACCTAAAGAAAAATAAGAGTAATATATATATATATATATATATATATATATATATATATATCCCAAATCAATCTACAAAATATTTTTAGTCAACATTTGCTCTCTAATAAATTTTAATAATTAAATCAGTCACCAATTTTTCATCTAAATAAATTAGTTTCTACATCAAATTCATCTTTAGATGATAATAATTTTATCCCATTAATTTTATTATTATTTAAAAAACATATGATAGTCTACAAATTTTCAAAATTTTTAGATTTGTTTTCCCATATAGCAGCTGAGTTCTTAGTCTCTAATATTTGGAAACTAATTTGTTTAATAAAATAAAAAATTGATGATTAATTTAATAATTAAAATTTATTAAGGACTAAATTATCCGACTGAAATTTGAGAATTGGTTCGGATATTCCCAAAAAAAACACCACCACTCATAAATAGTCGAAAAGATGAACAACATAGAAATATAATAATAAGGGATAGGGTGGTAGTAAATGAGTGATTTAATTACTTTGTTAGCTTATATAATTTTATCAAATTTTTAAAAGAAATATTAGGTATATATAAAAAATTAACCATCACATTAGTCACTATTTATTTATGTATAAATATATTTTAATTTAATTTATTTTTAATGTGTCTTTTATATTACAACATATATTTTATATAAATGACTGATTTAGTAACATATTTAGTATGATCGAATTTTTAATTAAATTTTTATATTAAATAAAAAAGTTTAATTAAATTCTTATTAGTTTTTAATTTTAAAAAATAAAACAAAATAATACTAAAATATTTACGTTTAAAGTATTTCGTAATTCATCCTACTTCAACACATAAATAAATATTCCAAACAAAAATATAATTTTTAACCAAAATATTAGTTAGAAAGAATCTATTTATTTTATCTAATATAAAGATCAAATTACGAATTCTAAATTATAACGACTTAATTAAAAATTTGATGAAACTGAAGAGTAATTAAACCTAAATACAGAGTCAATGATAAATTTTAGGTGAAAACTCAGGTGTAGTCAACTTCACATGAAGTTGATAGAAGAGAGCCGTTAAATAATTTAAATATTTGACTAAATTTTTATCTAACAACTCTCAGTTATCAATTTAACGTAAAGTTGACTGCATCTGAGTTTCCGCATAAATTTTATTTTGTTACCGGTTGTCCATTGAGCCCACAATAAACTATTTGCCTTGAGTCCGAGTACTGATGAGTGGAGATGATAAAAGCTCTCAAAACCCTCACAATATCTTTATTACCACCATAAATGATATTCTTACGCTTCGTGTAATCTTCTATTGCTTCTGTATTAGGGTTCACACAAAATGTTTTATTAGAAATCGACATAAATTACTAATATAAAATACGATAATATTAGAATGACAAAAAAAAAGTCTAAATTTATCGTATTTAGTATTTATTAATTTTAACAATAATTAATAAATATTAAATAAGATTGAGTTGTTTTTTGGCTATTTTTTTTGTTATCGAATATTTTCGTAAAAAGGTGTGTGTATTAAAAGGTGTGTGTATTAACAGTCATAACTAACCTATTTGCTTCTTGCAGTCTTCTAGGTTGTCCTGAAAACTTTTAAGAATGCCATCAAGCCTATGATCAAAATGCTTGGGCAATTCATATCTGTTATCCCTGTTGGATGGAAACAATTTTAGTAATTAAATTGTACTCTTTATATGGAAAAATATAAAAAATAGAGGGTTGCTTTTGTAAAGAAGGAAACCTGAAGGTTAAATATTTTGGATACATGTTTTACAACATAGAGTAATAATATATTAATTGTTTTAAAAATTAAATACATTCATGACTTGCTTTAACTTTAAACTTTTCGAAAATAACTTACTAAAATTGGTTTTTAAAAGATAAATTTCTAGTTGTAACACTTATATTTAATAAATAAAATTAAAAAATTTTTAAAAAGTACAAGCAATAATAATTATCTTTGATAAAATAATTTTTAAAATTAAAATTAATTATAATAAATATAAATATAATGATAAATTTAAAAATTTATTAACTTAGGAGGTTTTATGAAATTATATTAGATTATTTTAATTTTAATAAGTATAAACTAAATTTAAAAAATACTTTTGTATTAGCACCTATTTAGGTACTTTTAAGAATATTAATAACTTTTAAAAACTGCAAATAAGCACATAATTCTTTTTATTTACTAAATAAAAAACATAGTGAAGAATTTTTTCAAAGAATTATACCAAACTAAGTATAAATATCTTACAGTACTAAAAATTAAAAAGAAATTCTCTTGCTTAAAACTTAATTAAGCAAATGTATACATGGAAGAAGAATAATATATTCTTCTAGTTTTTAAAAGGAAAAATTTATATTCAAATGCATTATTTAATATTCTAAAAAGATAAAACGTATTCAATATATTTTGGATAATATTAATTATACATATTAAAATTAGTATTTATTAGAAATGTTAACTTAAAATTAAGAACTTAAAAGATGAAATAGATAAAAATAAATGAATAAAACAGCATTAAAAGAATGGATGACTATAAAAAAACTGAAAAAGGAATAATGAAATGGTTAAGTAATAAGTAATATAATAATATTGGAAGATAAAAAAAATCAGCTAAAACGGCCTAAATTTGCCTTCTTTAATATTTATTATTAATTAGTAAAGATTCATATACAACTGTTTTTATATGAATGTAATAGTTGAGAATCGTTAAATGATGATTTAGTTAAACGTGTCAAATTATTTATCAGTTCTTAAATATCAACTTACTTTATTAATTATCGTTAAAATTAATAGGGTAAATTATATTTTTTTGTCTTTGAAGTTTGTCAAAAGTTTCAAAAATACTCTTAAATTTTATTTTGTTTCAATTTTGTTCTAAAGTTTTCGAGTTACATCAAATATATCCCTAATAGCTAATTTTTAAAAAAACTTAGGATGAATTTAGCAACAATTTTACAAGAACAACTTTTAACACAAGCAAATCAGACTTAGGAGTCATGCATTATTACTTGATTGATCCTAAACTTTTTAAAAATTCAGCTGTCAAGAGTATATTTGATACAAATCAAAAATTTCAAAGGCAAAATTAAAACAAAATAAAACTTAAAAATATTTTTAAAATTTTTAATAAACTATAAAATAATAAAGTATATTTTTTATCCCTGAAGTTTAGCTAAAATTTTAAAAATACCCTTAAGTTTTATTTTGTTTCAATTTTATCCTACAAGTTTTCGATTTGCATCAAATATACTCTTAACGGCTAAATTTTCAAAAAAATTAAGACAAATCTAACAATAATGATGAAAACTATGTTTGATTTGCTTGTTTTGAGGGTTGTTCTTATGAAATTGTTGTTGAATTGGTATTAAATTTTTTGAAAAATTAGTCGTTCGGGGTATATTTGATGCAAATCGAAAACTTTTAAGACAAAATTAAAACACAATAAAATTTAGAGATATTTTTAAAATTTTTATCAAACTTTAGGAACAAAAAATATATTTTACTCAAAATTATATTTTATTCAATTCATAAATACTAAATAAAATAAATATAGACTATTTTTTAGTCTTCCTAACATTAGCATAAACAATAAAGCTTACTTGGTATGATGAGTGGTAGTGAAGTAATTAATTTGAGCAGTACAAGTGACAAAGGTGAAGATGGTCCAATAAACAATGACAGGGATCTGATGCAAAGTTTGAGACAAGATGGGAACTTCTTTTATGTCATATTCTTTACTTATGAGCTCCTTCCACTCACTGATGCATGCAATCATTTGCATTACCTTCTTCACCAAACCATTCAAAATAACAAGCTCTTCTGACTTCTCCCGGAGGCTTGGAAGCCCGTTCAACTCCGCCAATGACTTTTCAACTTCCTGGAGTTGGTCAACTACTTCACCTTGACTTTGACTTTGACTTTGTGGAATGTGGGATAGTTTTCCAAACTCCAAGGCAAATGCTGCTTCAACTATTAGTGCTTTTGCATCCCAAGAATATGCCTTCAACTGTTCCAGTATCAACATTGTTGTCTGATGCGCATACTTATCACCACGTCCTGTGCATAACATCTGCCATATTTGTTCCAAAAACAAAATATTTTTCTATAATTAATATCTGATTATTTAAATAATTAGTTTCTGCAGTCTTTATCTATCATGGCAAAGACTGCGATGACCGATGAGGACTTTTTCTTCTTAAGTAGAGTTTCCGTTGTCTTAGAATGAATTTGAGAATAGTATTTAGTAAGACTGTAGCAATTTTTTGTTTATTTTTTTTCTTAGTTGTTTATTTTCTTTTAAGTCACCAAAAAAATATTCGCAAAGCATCTTACTCATTCCGAATTTTTGCAATTTTGTTTGTGTTTTTGTAATGAATTACATATAACTTTTAGTTACTTATATATATCCACATAAAATGTTTAACGAGTAAAGTATCGTTTTTGTCTCCAACGTTTGGGGTAAGTCTCAAAGTTGTCCCTAACGTTTGAATTGTCATATTTAAGTCCCTAACGTTTCAAAATTGACTCAATGTTGTCCTACCGTTAGCAATCTGTTAACGGAATTGACGGCGAGACAAAATTGAGACGATTTTGAAACGTTAGGAACTTAAATAGGACGAAAACATTCGGGACAAAAATGATACATAGAAATAAATTTTAATTTTATCCTTCACCAATATTAATCTTTTACAGTATATAGTTATTCAATTATTTTTTAATCATATTTAAGTAAATTACACTTAATCACATTACTTTGATTCTAAATAAATTTATCTTTTTTATAATTTTACTCTTAAATATTTTTACTCATCATGAAATATTTTTAAAAAGACTAAAATTACATTACTTTATTGTATATGTATCATTTTTTTCCCCACAAATTTATGTACTAATCATTCTACAAACATTTTATGATGAGTAAATATTTCTAAGAATAAAATTATAAAAAAAAATTCTCTCAAATAAAATTAATGTGATTAAGTGTAATTTAGTTAGATGTGATTAAAAAAATAATTGAATAACTATGTACCATAAAAAATTGATATTATTGAAGGATAAAATTAAAATTTATTTCTATATTATTTTTGTCCCCAACGTGTTCGTCCTATTTAAGTTCCTAACGTTTTAAAATCGTCTCAATTTTGTCCCGCCGTCAATTTCGTTAACAGATTCCTAACGACAAGATAATATTGAGTCAATTTTGAAATGTTAGGGACTTAAATAGGACAATTCAAACATTAAGGACAACTTTAAAACTTACCTCAAACGTTGGGACAAAAACAATATTTTACTGGATATTTAACAATCACCTATAACTCACATGGCATAGTCTTTTCGTCCTCACCTAAAGATTTCGGGTTCGAATCTCATTCCTAATTGTGAAAAAAAAAAAAAAATCACCTGGCAAGCAATCCGTTTTAGTTTAGCCGTGAGTTGTTGAACACAACCGAAGCTCGATCCTTCATGGAATTGATCACTCTGCTGGCTACCCTGTTAACAAAATAAAAATATTGTAAATTTTGTTGATTTTATAAGTTAAAATGGTAGCTGGGAATTGGTTTTAATTATTAATATACGGAATAAATAATTAAAAGTAAAATAGTTATTTTTTTATATTAAATTGTTTTAGAGTTAGGGGACTAGTTAGTGTAGTGTCTTTAATTTATTCTTTAAACTAACACTTTGCCGGACACTCTATGTCCAATAAGCCACATTTTTGTAAACGCAATAAATATAAAAAGGAATTATAATTTAGTGGTTAAAGAATACGTTGGAATATAACTTAAAGGAATAAGTTTAAAGGAAAAGTCTAGGGGCCAGCAGTTTTGTTAAATTTTGGCCAGCATGTAACCAGCACATAAAGGTGAGTTATTGGATGAAATCTCACACCAATCTCACACCATTAGATCATTATTGATGGCTATTTGATGGCTATTAATCACAAAAATTGCTGGCCCCCTAGCATTGCTCTAAGTTTAATTGATCAAAATTAAACTATCTTAATTTTCTTTATATATATACATATAGAAAAATGTATCTATATCTATCTTTTTAATCCAATGTATCTATCTATCTTTAAACTTAACATTCTCATGTTCGCAACATTAATTTACTATTTACTACTATTATTATTAATATTTCAGCCATGTAAAATATTTTTTATTTTTTGCAGCGAGATAAAACTTTTAGTTTAACTTTAGATAGATTATATATTTTTTTCAAAAATACTATTCGTATACCAAAATCAACCACTAAAATTAGTCACTAATATATTTGTGTATAAATACATGTGTAATTTAATTTATTTTCAATGTGTATTTATATTCCAATATGTATTTAATAATGTGACTAACTTTAGTGATTGATTTTAGTATAAACGTTGCATAGACAGTATTTTTTTTTCCACATATAAAGAACAAAAAATAGTTCTAAATTAATTTGATTCACCTAGTTTACACTTTATACTACTTTATGTTCCCATCAATTTTTTGTCAATAATTATTTATATAAAATTCAAGAAATTTAAAATGTTAAATATTTCATCAATCATTCGATCTTGATGATAAACCAAAGAAATTTAAAATGTTATAACAACTTACAAATTTTTAATATATAAAGAAAAATATTTAAGATTAATTAATAAACAATAATTGATATTGTCACGTAAAATAAAAAATGCAGTTATCTTGATGTGAAGTTGATAATTGAGAGTCATTAAATAATAATTTAGTCAAACCTGTCAAATCATCTAACGGCTCTTAATTATCAACTTCACTGCACCTACTTTCTACCTTTCATTAAACATACATGACATTTAGACAAGAATTAGATGTCTTGACATGAACTCAATCTAAACTAGAAAAAAATAAAAAGAAAAGTAAAACAAGTTGTTAATATATATGTTTGATTTATGAGTGAATATCCACCCATCCCCTCACAATTATCTCGAAAGAACAGTGAGATTCCAAGAAAAAAAAAACACCCAATTCGGTCCTTGATATTTTTTTTGGACTGATTAGTCCTGTGCCAAAAAAAATAACATTCACTTTTTTTGGCACAGGGGCTAATCAGTCCCATAAAAGTAAAGCTCAGAAGCCGAATTGGGTATTTTTTTTGTCGAGTGCCTCGTTGTCTTTTGAAGTAATTGTCATGCTGCTTTGGGTTTTTCTCTTGATTTATACATGATATGATAAAGAAGGAAATAAAGTGAAGTAAATTACCTTGTTGATGAGGCAATCAGTAATTGCAATAGAGTGGTGTATAACATTTGAAGCAACACTGTGAAGACATTGAACATCACATTTTTCAACACAATGGAAATGGGTTTTGTATACATTCTCAAGGATTTGATCATCATCTAGTTCAAGAGGGCTTTGAAGCACATTGCTACTTGCAATTTGATAATTCGACATCTTGGAAATGAATGATGATGGCTACATATATTTAGTTCAATGGCATATCAGGATCTATTTATACATTTTTGGAAAGAGGCCAAACAGCACTTTATAATGCTATGCCTAGCTCTATATATCACACCACAATAATAAATAAAGAAATAAAATAAAAAGGAAAATTAGCCTAGTGTTGGCCAGAAAATATGACAAGGTATTTTTGTACAAGAAGAGTGTTTTAATATTCGTGATTTTTTTCAAAAATATTTTTAATATTTAATTTTATTTAATTTTATCTCTAATATTTTTAATTTGTGTCAAAATTATTTTGTGACGTTAACTCCATTTAAAATATTAGGGACAAAATTTAAAATGTCAATGGATAATTTTAACACAAATAAAAGATATTTAGAACAAAATTGAATAAACCAAAAATATTAAGAATAAAATTAAATGAAATTAAAAGAAGAATCCGAGTCTAAATAACTCTTAGAAAATTTTATGATTTCCATATGTAAAGCTATGGTCGAGGAGACTAGGTGGATTCGCCAATGTAAAAATTCAAATTGCAAAAAGAAAAGTATATATAAGAAGATAATGAATTTAGTGGACAATGTATAATAGTATTAAAAAAGAAATTAAAATTAGATGATAATCAATTTCAAATAATTTTACTGTTTGAATTTTAAAAAAATAAAAATTTGTAAATGGTGCAATTATTATACGGTAATCTCTTCTTTCTACGTGTGATTTTCATTCTGTCGAGCCTTTTTCTCGCCCATTCCCTTTCCATCACTCCGGTCAGTCGCCGTCAAGAACACCAGCCAACGCTGTCCAGCTCCCCGCCGAAGCAACGGGAGATCGCGCCGGAATAGCCCCGTGCAGGTCCCACCGCAGGCCGCCATCTCCCGTCGCACTGTTCGAGACGCACATTATCTCCGTTCTATATATCCACATATCCACAATCAATGAAGATACAGAATCAATGACAGAGATGGCAAAAAAGTTGTTGGTGGATGGCTTTGGTTGCTATATATCCACATATCCACAATAAATGAAGATACAGAATCTTTAGCTCTCTTTTCTCTCTTCTTTAACACCTCTGATTTAATTCTACTATTTTTCACAATCTAGTCGCCGTCGGCTCTCTCCACCCGGCAAATGTGATGGACGTTCAATTCACTAGGTATGTAGATAGTTATTTTAATTCTTAATTGGATGGTTATTTTGTTCGATTCAATTTAAGTATATATAATTAACAAATGCTGAATGGTTATTTCACCAGATAGCCAGATGATAATTTTAACTACGTGGATGGTTGTTTGATGATGATCCCACGACGGTGACAGGGGAGGGGCTATAGGGGTGGCTGCCGGCTGGGGAGGAAGAGTGATTTGGGGGTGAAAACTGTTTGTAATTTAGAATTTGGATGGTTATTTCTAAAATAACTGAATGGGAGTTTTTGGAATTAGAATAATTTATGGAGTTGTTTTTATTTTTTATCCCTATTGAGCTAAATAATCAGCCCATTGGATTTCTCATTGTCTCTCTAGCAGAATTGATTCCAAAAATATGAAGCAATTGGCGTGATCGACCCATGCAAGCATGCAGATCAAGATTTGTATTGAGTACGTTCTTACTCTAATTTGTATTTCATTTCTTAACTCTGATATTATGTAAAGATTAGGGTTTTAGATGTATTTGTTTTGCTTGGATTTCTATAAAGTGTAAGGAAAATATCTTGAATATTTATTGATTAGTAATTAATTTTTATGT